>NW_026734286.1:7476102-7776907 GCF_949786415.1 Peromyscus eremicus | reverse complement strand
ACGTGTTGTTGCCACATGACTCTTGGCTTTTACCTCCCCTCTTGAATATTTTCGTCCCTCTTTGTCTGGCTGGTGACCCTGCCCTTCCTCTTCCTCAAAACCTCTCTGTCCCAGTAAGTCCTGCCTAACTTCTTTCTGCCCAGCTAAGGGCCATTCCGCTCTTTATTAAACCAATCACAGTGATGCGTCTTCACACAGTGTAAAGGAATATTCTGCAACAGCGTTCAGTTTCAATTTCAGCCTGCCTTTTGCAAGGAGCTTTTAAATTTAAATCGCTTTAATTCTTATGTGCCTGCCACCACTGCCTCCCAAGTTTTGAGATTAAAGGTATATGCCTCCCTAGTGCTGGGATTAAAGGTGTGAACCACTACCTCACTATGGATTCCTTATAATAGTTATTCTCATAGGTTTAATTTGGCTCTACATTTTCTTTATTTTTTTACTGTAATCTGTTATTTTTGCTGATTTATTCTGAATTTGTTCCCTGGCAAGTTTTAATTTTCTAGTCTTAATTAAACATGATGCCAATTTGCCCATTATTTCATTATTTTCAGATGTTTTGTCTGAATACAAAATTTTATATCTTCGCTAAGTTTTGCTGGGTATTGTCATTTTCATTTATGCCTCACATGACCTAATATCTTGGTCATTTATCTGCAAGTTAGTGGTTTTCCATTTTGATTACAATAAAGCTATACCACTGCACATGCACCATGAATTGGAGAAGATACTCCTTTTGCCTTCCTTAGCTGTTTGTCTTCCAGCCAATTGTGGTTCACTGATTTTGTGGTGCCTTCCTCAGTATTGACCATTCCATCCCAAGTCTAGAGGTTGACAGTTTCCATTAGTTTGGGATCCACCAGCGCTTGATGAGCCATCAGTAAACCATGCCTTAGCCAAATGATGTAACCATTCTGTTTTTTCCCTACAGCTCAATATTTGCTTCTCTTGGTGAAGGGGTGAGTGCTTTAGGCAACTGAGCTATTTCCTCAGTGCAGGAAGGCACAGAGCCCCTTGATATCATATCCTGGCCACTAAGGAATTCTGATATGTATCAGTTCCACTATAATGCCTTTCCTTCCATGCTAAGGACTCTGCCTTTGAAGAGATCCAATCCATCATTGTAAGGGGTGCCCAGATCACCATAGGATAGATGCCATTCACTGTCAGTTTCTCCATGTCTCATAAAATGTCCAGATTTGTTTCTCAAAGAGAAGATATTTATTCTCCTTATATGGAAATTGTTTGCAATAGAATCCAAAAGGTAAACGTAGGTGGACTCCCCTTCTGCTTTATGAAGAATCCCTAGTTGCCAATTCACCAATAAATATGATATCCATCATTAGGGTATCATCTGGTTCAATAATGGTCAGTTTATATGCTCAGAGAAGAGCTTAATGGCTGCTGCAAAAGCTGCTCTTTGCTCCCATGCCCCTTGGAAATTAGCTGCCTTTCTAGTAACTCTGTAGAGGGTTTACTACAATAACCTGTAAATACTGTATCTGATTTCTCTGCTATGCAAACACAACAATTAGGAGCTGTGTCTGAGTTTTGTCCCTAGGTGGTGGGATTAAAGGCGTGAACCACCACCACATTTAGAATTTAGAAAACAAGTAAGTTATAGAGATCTGTCTGACTCTGCAGGGATAAGAAGCATGGGCAATCACTGCTCTGCTCAAATATTTTAGTTCCCAATCACTCCAACTCTGAGAGATTTAGAAAACAAGTTTGAACTGTAGCAACCATTTGAATTTACTTCAAAAAATGTAAATCTCTTAACTGTGATTTTAACAGCAAACAATAAAAATATCCTTTTTATTTAAGAAGAAAACTCAAAAGCTGATTCCAAAATGACATGAGTCATGTGACAATCTATATTCTAGCATTATAATGTGGAATTGAGACATGTGGTACAAAAAAACCCATATTTCATTTTATGCCAGTAAGGCACGTGTGACTTTGGTAAATTATCATTCAAAAATATTTTTTTTATTCTTTTCCCTGGCCAAATGAAAGACATTTGTTATTTTTTATAAGTTAGTTTGAATGACCCACCTGTCTGATGAACTATCACCTCTCCTTATACGCAGGTCCCTCCGGTTCAAACATAACTTTTATCAATTTTGATGGTATCCACTGCTTTTCTTCTGTGTAAACACAGGCAAAATCTCTTCCCCAATGGAACACATATCCCAATTCCATTCTGAGGTTAACACATCTTTAAAATATATAAATTGATTTAATTCAGCAGCTTTTTGTACTATATAATGTCTCTCTGCACCTATCATCTGTTTTCAGTGGTATTTAAAAAATTTGAACTTAATAAAGCAATCTAACATTGGGAGTTTTGATGCAGACAGGGAATGATTGAATTGAATTTGAAATTGGGGCCTCCAGAAGGCCCACTCAGGGTATTTCTCAATGGCAAAGGTTTACCTTGTCTGTCCCTTGATAATCTGCATCAGCTGCATCTATAGCAAGACACAACCACACACCTCTGCACCTAAATTAAAACCCCACCTTCAGTGGTCATAGATGGCTGAAGCAGGGATGTGTCCCTGAGGCACCGTGCCTAGGCTGGATCCAGCAAGCTATCCTTCTCTGTTCAGCAACTGCTTCCTCTATGTCCCATGCTCCACAGAGCCTGTAGTACCTCCGTTCTCTGCAGCAAGACTGTCATTTGGCCTCTCAGCACCTCCTCCTCCTCCTCACAGCTAGCCAGGATAGCCTGCTGCACCTTCAAAACCTCCTTTAGCAGAAAGGCATCTTTGGCAAATTCTGTAATCTAGAGTGGGCAAGGGCTTCATGACCAACTACTCTGAGCCAGGGAGAAACTAGGAACCTCTTCACTGGATCACTTGGAACACGGTCCCAGACTCAGGACAGGAGCTGACCTGACTCAGAACTTGTATTTGTATAACCCAGGTGCTGAAAATGTTCCTCAGAGATATAAATATTTGGGAAGGAAAAAAATCCAAAGGTAGAATTATTTTGTGAGGCTTGAAGGTATTCCAGATCATATTTTGATGTTCATCAAATCTTGGCATACAGGTTGGACTCTTCAGGAGGGAAATATTCAGCTTCTTGATATTTGAACTTGATCTCAGACAAAACAAACTGCAAAACGGGTCAAGTGTATAATAGGGTACAATACATGAATCACAAATATGAAAATTAAAGCAGCGTGTGGATAATATAACCATGAATTTATGGGGATGTGATTTGTTGCAGCAATGAAAAACAGATTATATTTTAAGGCCCTGTCTACTTACAGCACACAGAAATCAGACACTGGCCTACAGGTCAGCAAATACTTTGTCTATTTGGCCATTCACAGAAAGCCACCATGCTTTTTCTGTTCTTAGGGTCTCTGTTGGCACACCTTGGGGAACTCTAGAGTCTGGAGTTGCCTTGCCATGCTCAATAACCCATAAAGTCAACTTGGAGTATAATATCAACTTATGGGATGCCCAACTTTGACCTGCGACATGCACATTCACACAAAGAGTACACACAAATACAACACCTGGGGGCCAGTGAGATGATTCTGATGGTAAAGATACTTGCTGTTTTTCTACCTAAGGTCCATTCTTGGGATCCACATGATTGAGAATATATTTACATAATTCTGTGCACTCTAGACAGTCTATGACATGGGTCACTAAATATCAAATGCAGTCACCAAATTATTTTAAAAGGACACACAAAAAGAGAATGACACCTTCCATTCCAGTGCCCACAGAATATGGCACAGCAGGAGAAATGCTTAGTAATATATACAGAGAGACATGCAAACAGAGTAACACAGTATCAGCAAAATTTTATCAAAATTATTAACTTTAAAAAAGGATAGACAATAAGGGTATGGTGGTACACACCTCTAATCCCAAACACCAGGAAGCAACGATAGGTGAACTCTGTGGTTTCCAAGCAAGCCTGGTCTATGTAGAGATTACCAGGACAGGCAAAGCTACATAGTGAGACATTGTCTCTAACAAACAAACAAACAAAAAATACTCAGGGCTCACTCAAAAATTCTTCATAGAGTTAAACATTCATTCCAGTTCTATATTTATCTATCATAAACTAGAGTGACCCCTTTTAAACTATAAGGCATAGTTTAATAATTCCTAGGAAAGAATGCATTTTTAGGAAGTTACTATTGACAGATTAAAGAGTTCTCAAAAATTAGTAAAGTAAATGCTGATTCTAAAACAATAAAACAACAATAACAAAAATGATGAAGTATATTAAGATTAGTCAACAGACAAGATCACCTGTTGCTTTTGAAGAGGTTCTAGACCTACAAGCTCTAGACCCAATACTAAGACTGCAGGTTATTATTATCATTGAAAAAGAGTGTTCTGTAGCCCCAGCTGACCTTGACTGCCATTTGTAATATAGATAGCATTGTACTAGATCTTTTTTTTAAATTTTTTTTTAACTACATCATGATGCCTTTTATTTCCATGTGTTAGTAATATAGGCACAATCCACCACTCTGGGCTTTAGGGTTGCAGTTTTTAAAGTGGTTAGAGCAGAACTTCCTCATTCAATGACAGAAAGGAAATAAGGGATACATGAGAATTGACCATTCCTGGCAAAGGGAAGAACAGGTGCTGTACACAGAAGTTTTCCTATGTCCTGCCCAGTTCCGCAGCCACTAGGTCCCAAGTAAACACATGGAAGCTTATACTAATTACAAACTGTATGGCCTATGGCTCAAGCTCATTATTAACTAGCTCATATAACTTAATTCAATCCATTTCTATTAATCTACATGGCATTACCTGTATTCTTACATCTTGCTTTTCCTGATGGCTGCCTGCAGCATATGCCATTCTGATGGTATTAATGGATGTTACAGAACTTCTCAACATAGTTACTGGCTCTCAGTATGCAGAAAGAGTCGTTTTACACATTGAAACTGCTGAATTTATCCCCAATGAGTCAGAATTAACTTTGTTATTTATTCAGTTACAAAAAATAATCAGGAATAGGAAGCATCCCTTACATATAACACACATCTGATCCCATAGGGTCTGCCAGGCCCTCTAGCACAAGGTAATGATGAGATTGATCAACTATTGATAGGAAATGTGCTGGAGGTCTCAGAATTTCATAAAAAAAATCATGTCAGTAGTAAGGGTTTGAAAAAGGATCATTTCATAACCTGGCAACAAGCCAAGGAAATTATAAGGAAATGTCCTACTTCTTTATACAATCAAACTCCACTACCTGCAGGAAGTAACCCAAAGGGTACTCAAAGGAATGAAATCTGGCAGATGGATATGTTTTATTTTGTAGAACTTGGAAAATTAAAATATGTACACATCATTGATATGTATCAGGATTTCAATAGACAACTACTCTGAGTTCTGAAAAGGCTGATTCTGTAATTACGTATTTCCTAGAAGTTATGGCCATCATGAGTATGCCTGTACAAATTAAGACTGACAATGCTCCAGCATATATCTCTGGTAAAATGAAACCTTTTTTTGCTTATTACAATATAAAGCATATTACAGGTATACCACACAATCCTACAGGCCAAGCAGTCAGAGAAAGATCAAATCAAACTCTAAAGGATATGCTAAATAAACAGAAAGATGTAACAAAAACCCCCAGAAATAGATTACATAATGCTCCATTAACTTTAAATTTTCTCAATGCTAATGAGTAAGGAACAACAGCTATGGAGAAATATTGGATAATAAAAAAACTACAGAATTAAATCAGCCTGTATACTTTAAAGATATGCTGACCTAAGAATGGAAACCAGGATATATGTTACGCTGAGGATGAAATTTTGCTTTTGTTTCTACAGAAGAAAAGCTATGGATATTAACAAAATTGATAAAGGTTCAGTTTGAACAAGAGAGACCTCTTAATTAGAAGAGGTGATAGTTCATCAACCAGTGTAACCATTCAATTTAAGCTAACTTATATGACTAACAAATTGATTAGATATAACTTGCCAAAAGGGAACCTCCCCAAAGTTGGGATTGGGAAGAGTTTTGTTTTTGTCTTTTAGGAGAATGAAGGCTAAGGAATCTGAAGAACACTGGACAAATGAGACATCTGAAGAAAAAAGATTAATCATCCAGAAAAAAAAAATGTCACAAGAAAAAGATTTTCTGCAGTGAACCATGACCATGCCTATTAACAGCAACCCTTGAAATCTCCAAAAGGATGATGGGGCCCCACAACAATACATGGACTATGATAATACCATTAAGATGACACACACCACCTAAAGATTGGCTTTGGACTACAAACTGCTCAGGACAATTTCAAGATGGCTAGCTGAGATGATCCAGCCTCACAGACTACTCTAGCCAGTACTTGAGACAAGCCCTGCACTTTTCCATTATGCAGAGACTGGACACCAAATGATACAGCTACCTCTCCCAGGACTTGACAATTAACCCAAAGTTTTCTTTTCAGGATCCCCTAAAGATGCCTTCACCTGTGGAGGCCCACAAAGGTTTCCTAGTGAGATCTGAACTTGCTTTACCCAGCAGAGCTGCATTAGAGGATTGATTGACCATGTGCATGGTTACTAGTGATTGGAAGGGTCTATACCTGGCTGAGCTAGGGTGAGGTCTTTGCTCCACCCCTTGGCACTCCTATAAATATCCCTTTTGAAAAGACAGAAGGGGCTGGTGGATAATGATCCAGGCCCTCCTGAGCTATCCTGTGTCTGTCTGTCTCTCTCCTTTCTATATTTCTATCTAAATATTTCTCATTTCTCTCTCCTCAAGGGTACCCTGGGGTAAAAGTGGGAGCAGGTATTCCACATTCACCCCCAGACAGCAGGAAGTAAATTTAAGAACATGACACCCACATTCCCAAGAGGTGGGGGTGGGTGGTTTTGGTTGTTCAATGAGTTTTGGATATTTGTCATTGTTTAGGGTGTTTAATTACAAGTTGTTATTGGTAATAGGAAAAAAGATAAACAAAGGAGATTAGATTCAGGATTCTTGTTTAAAAAAGAAAAAAGAAGATGTAGATATAAGATAAGAGGTGGATAATTGAATCTACACTGAAAAAAAGAGAGAAAGAAATGAGAGGATAAAAGGGTGGATTATTAAATATACTATGAAAAGAAAAATGGAAAAATATGGATATGATAAGATAAAAAGGTAGATTATTGAATCTACTTTTAAAAAGCAACTACTAGTTTTAAATATTTTACATTGGATTAGATTTTTGTATATTATATATAAATTGTGTATGTTGATACAAAGTTGAGATTATTTTTGTTGGAACATATTGTACATATATTTCTACTCTTGTTCAAGGTATTGTACCTATACATCTCATTTAACAACGTAATGCAATTTTCTAGTCCTTGAAAGTTATTACCAACTATTTAGGGTAATAAAGAAATGCAGGTTAGTAGTTAGTTACCTATTACAATAGAACTTGTAGTCATGTTAGGTATGTTTCCACGGTCAAACAGAGATATATTTTAGATAGTCTTCAAACACTTCAGAGATCAGCAGAATATGGCATTTAAGATGTTTTAATAGCATAGATTATTTTTTTATGACAATGAGACATGTCTGCTCCTGGCATAACTAATCTACTTCAGAGAAGATGATGGGCATTGAAGAAACTCCATATGGAGTTTACTTTCTTCATGGCAAAAGTTAGCCACTGGGCAAAAGCGCCCTCTCCTCAACTGCTTACAGTATGCTGTCCAAATGGACAAGCAGGAAACAAAAGAAAGGACTACAGAACTTTGCCAAGACAAGGTAGGACAGCCCTTTAGGAAATCCTGCTTCACAGATGAGTCTGTCAGATATGCTAGGCCTATAGGTTGAAGATGGATGTCTCAATGTTGCAGAGGAACCTTAGGTGACTGTCCAGGCAGCCAGCTGTTTCTGTCATTTCTCACATTGTTTGGAAGTTGCTTGTTTGCACTTCCTGTTCACTTAGGTAATATTTCCCTCTTGGGACTCTGAGGGAGTTGAAGATTAGTTGGTTATAGTTATAGTTTTTCTTCTTAACAAATTCAGAAAAGAAACTCACTAAAGAAGTGTAAAATGTGTAAGTTTGAAAGATATCAAAAGATAGTTTTTGGTTGGTAATACAAGTTAGGATAGAAAGTGAATTAGGTACACTTTGGACTCACTAAAATAGGATAAATAATTGAGTATTTTTTCCTTTTTTTTTATGAAGAAATGTTCTATTCATTTTACATACCAACCACAGATCCCTCTCTTCTCCCTCCTCCCACCCTCCAGCCTTCCCCCACCCAGTCCACGCCCCCATTCTCACCTCCTCCAAGGCAAGGTCTCCCATGGGGAGTCAGCAGAGCCTGGTACATTCAGTTGAGGCAAGTCCAAGCCCCTCCTCCCTGCACCAAAGCTGCACAAAGTGTCCTACCATAGGCACCAGGCTCCAAAAAGCCGGCTCATTCACCAGGGACAGATTCCAATCCCACAGCCTGGGGGCCCCCTAAACAGTTCAAGCTAAATAACTGTCTTACCTATCAAGAGTGCCTAGTCCAATAGCATGGGGGCTCCACAGCTATTGGTCCACAGTTCATGCGTTTCCACTAGTTTGGTTGACCATCTCTGTATGTTTTCCCAACATGATCCCAATGTTCCTTGCTCATAGAATCCCTCCTCTCTCTCATCGATTGGACTCCTGGAGCTCAGCCAGGTGTCTAGTCATGGATCTCTGCATCTGCTTCCATCAGTTACTGGATGAGGGCTCTATGATGACAGAGTATTTACTAATCCGATTACTGGAGTAGGCCAGTTCAGGCACCTTCTCGACTATTGCTAATAGTCTAAGGTGGTGTCATCCTTGTGGATTCCTGGGAACTTCCCTAGCACCCTTTTTCTCCCTATTCCCATGATGTCTTCATTTATCATTGTATCTCTTTCCTTGATCTCCCACTCTGTCCCTGTCCAGCTCAAACCTCCCATTCCCTTATGTTCTCATCCCCCATCCCTTGCCCTCCATTACCCCCCTCACTCCCATTTTGCTCATGTAGATCTCATCTATTTCTCTTTCACTAGGTGATTTATGCATCCTTCTTAGGGTCCTCCTTGTTAGCTAGCTTCTCTAGAGCTGTGGGTTGTAGTCTAGTTATCCTTTGCTTTACATCTAGTGTCCACTTATGAGTGAGTACATACCATATTTGTCCTTCTGATTCTGGGTTACCTCACTCAGGATAATATTTTCTAGTTCCATCCATTTGCCTGCAAATTTTATGATATCAATAATGGAGTATTTCCTCTGAATTTGTCAAATGTAAATGGACTGGACATTGTTAATGTAATTCTTGACTGTATTTATTGTATATAGTTTTTCTTATACTAGTTATAAGCTTTTACTTCAAAGAAAATGTGGTGATACTTGTAATCTAAGAAATAAAGCTTGTCTGAAGATCAGAGGACAGAGCTAGCCACAGAGTTAAACATAGAGGTCAGGCAGTGGTGGCACACACCTTTAATCCTAGCACTCGGGAGGCAGAGATCCATCTGGATCTCTGTGAGTTCAAGGTCACATTGGGCTACATGAGATTGATCCAGTCTAGGAGAGAAACAGAGCCAGGCAGTGGTGGCACACATATTTAACCCCAGTATTTGGGAAGCACACACATCATTAATCCCAGCACTAGGAAGGTTGAGATAGGAAGTAAAATGGCTGGGTGGAGAAAGGCATATAAGGCGTGAGGAGACAGGAACTAGAGACCTTTCAACTGAAGACTCAGGGGCATTCAGTCAGAGGATTCGTAAAGTTGTCAAGGTGAGAGGTGGCTGTGGCTTGTTCCTTTGTCTCTCTTATTTTTCAGCATTTACCCCAATATCTGGATCTGGGTTTTTTATTATAAGACCACTTAGGATTCGTGCAACAAGGTGCAAAGGCCCTGAGGTGATAATGTGCTTAACAACCCACAGCATTGAAGCATGCTTAAAACAGTATCAACAGAAAACTAGGGGGAAAATGGACTTGGGAGGAGTTGACTTTACAGGGAACATTACTGTCAGGCCTACAGTTTTGAGAATAAATAATGTGTATAGTAACATGACCTAATTTGTTCTTCAGATCTCTGGCAGTTTACAGACAGCTCAGTGGTTAAAGATCACTGGTAGCTCTTTTAGAGGATCCAGATTTGATTCTTTGCAACCTAGTGAAGACTCAATGATCAGTAACTCCAGTTCCAGAGGATTCCATGCCTTCTTCTGGCATTCTCAGACTGCAGACATGCAAATAATACATGGTCATAAAGGCAGGAAAAACACCCATACACGTATCATCAAACAATAATTTTTAAGAAAAAGAAAGTTCTGACTGCTGGGTTATAGCATTAATGTTTGGAAAACCAGAGAAATTGGGAATAATTAGGGGACTACTAGGGGTTGGGCAAGCAGAGATATTGAGGTCCCCAGGTGACTTAGGATTTTATTACTGTGAAGAGATACCATGACCATGACAACTTTTTTTTTCTTTTAAGTTTTAATTTTTTCTTTTTCTTTTTTTTTTGTTTTGTTGTTGTTGTTGTTTTGGTTTTTGTTTGTTTGTTTTTTGGTTTTCAAGGCAGGGTAGTGTAGTTTTGGAGCCTGTCCTGGAACTCACTATGTAGACCAGGCTGGCCTCGAACTCACAGAGATCCACCTGCCTCTGCCTTCTAAATGCTGAGATTAAAAGTGTGTACCATCACCGCCTGGCTGAAATTTTTAAATTCTTAAAAACCAGCCATTTATATCTGCTTAGGTAAAGTAACAGGAGTATGCTGGTGTATTTAAAAGTGGGTTTGTCCAGGTATACTATAACTTAGTGTCTGTATTTAATATTGTCCATGGCAACTCTTATAAAGGAAAACATTTTCTTCTTATAGGTTAGGTTAAACTTCAGATGTTTAGTCCATTATAGTCATGAGGAAAAGTACGGCAGCATGCAGTAAGACATGGTGCTGGAGAAGGATCTAAGAGTACTACATCTTGATTAACAGTCAGCAGAAGAAGATGGAGACACACTAGGCCTAGCTTGAGCATATGAGACCTCAATGCCTGCTTCCACAGTGACAGACTTCCTACAACAAGAACACATCTACTCGAACAAGGCCACACCTCCTAGTAGTGCCACACCCTATGGGCAAAGCATTCAAACACATGGGTCTATGAGGGCCATTCCTATTTAAACCACCACACCACAGCACCCTTTGATCAATTACTGCCTAATTCAGAGGGGTCTGACCCTTCCACCCACAAAAGGACACAAATTAGAAAGTCATTTGTTCTGTCACCTCTGGAAGTTAAATCTTGTTGAGGTGCCTTCTCTTTGAACACATAGAAGAGGTCAGATGTGGATTCTAATAGACTGTCGAGGAACATTTGACATGTTACTGGATCCCTGTCTGTTCAGGTGTATGACAACGTGATGGCCACCCTAGTTGTTTTTCTTGTACGTCTGTCACTCTCTGAATCTGTGTCTCTGTAAGTCTTCCTATGTGTTTCTATCACTTTTGTTTCCCTGTATTGACTAGTGGTTTTCTCTACTGTGAAACCCTCCTCCGTCCAGCTGGAAAGCTGTGCTCCCTCCTGTTGGGGACCTGAATCCTTCTGGCTCTGCCAGGTCACCTGGAGGGGTGAGAAAATCCTGCACCTGTCCTACTCTGGGAGCAGAAGCACTTGCTTCTTTTGTTGCTTGACTCCTGCTCACCCTGAGCTGCTGGGCTTCTCCTCCAGATCCCAGCTCCCCTGCCATCTAAGCAAATACACACAGGGTAGGGGTAAATAGTTCCCCCAGGTAAGCATTCCCTTTACTTTGTGCCTGCGCTAAGCAGTCCTGAAAAGGGGGAAAGTTGTCCTGGGCTCTGCCCAAGGAAAAGAAAAAAGTTTAACTACTTTCTCTTTCACAGTTTATGTCTCCTTATCAATGACTGATCTGTAAAACTCACCAATCTCTCAAAAAAAAGTAAAAACACTATGCCTGGGTTGGGTAATGCAGCCAAGAAAGAACAGATATTCCCATCTATGAAACATTTATTAAGGAGAGTTTATACCATTTCACTAGATACTTTTTGGAAATATTAAAGAGAGATGTTAAAAAAGATGTCCTTTGTCACCCAGTCAACCAGGGTATTTGAAAAAAATGTTATAAAAATTGAAAAAAATTTAAAGGTATAAGTAACTCCCAGTTGCTGGAGGTAGTTCAAAAAGGTGTTTAACAACAACAATCTGATAAAGACAAGAACTTTTGCATGAACTGAAAGCCCTTCACCTTCTCTGACAATGAGAAAAATTAACTTACAGATACCCAAGCAAAATTGAGTTATCTTACCCTCTGTCAGAAGAATATCTCCTAGCTGAAACTTATGCCTCCAATCAAAAGATAAAAAAATACCAAATGACCCTGGAAACAAAAGGGGAAATTGAGGTCCATATTGCCTGGATTGAAGAGACAGGCATCCTGGTGCCCTGCCAGTCACCCTGGAATATGCCTCTCCTGCCTGTGAAGAAACCTGGGACCTCTAGTTCTCATGAGTCTGGTTCTTCCAGAGAAACAGGTGTGCACTGTCTTAGACCTGAAAGATCCATTCCTCAGCCTCTCTAATTTAGAGGTGAGTCAACCCATCTTTGCTTTTAAATGGACAGACCCAGTGGGAGGTTACAGTGGGCAACTAACCTGGACCAGGTTTCTCCAGGAGTTAAAGACACTTAATGTCGAGTTCCTGCTCTTCCTCCAGAGGTTTCCTAGGAAAACAGATTGTAAAGGGCCACTGAGGACTACTGCAAGAGTTACAGACCTTGGGCTACAAATCATTGCCTAAGGAAGCTCAAATTAACAGAAGCCGGCCTATCTTGGCTACCAGCTGAGGGAGGCAAAGGAGCTGTCTCAGAGTAGCATTGCTGCCATCCTTCAGATCCCAACTCCAAAGCCTAAGAAACAGGTTCAAAAGTTCCTAGCTGCATCTGGATATTGATGCCTCTGGATACCAGTGTTCCTGGGAATGGCAAGGCCTCTATACACTAGCACAAAGAGGGACACTGAGCCCCTAATCTGGACTGAGATTTAACAAAGGTTATTCATTTAAGGCACTAAAAACAGCTATGATTTCTGCTCCAGCCATAGAATATGCAGAAGTCTCAAAACCTTTTCAGCTGTTTTTGTTTTGTTTTGTTTTGTTTTCCATGAAACACGAGACAAAAGGAATATTAACCCAAAATTTGGGCATGGAAATGTCCTCTGATATACCTATACAAATGATTGGACCCTGTAGCCACAGGTTGGCCCATTTGTCTAAGAGGAATGGAGGCTGATGCTAGTTGATTGAAAGAAAACAAACAAGTTAACTCTGCCACAAGATCTTATACTCAAAGCGAAATACAACATGGTTGAGGCCCAACTCTGAGGAACATTAAAACACTGGCTGTCTAATGCTGTGTGACCCAGTCCCAGGCCCTACTCCTGGCACACCCTCCAGTCTATTTTGACAAACTCACCACCATAAATTCAGCTACCCTCTTGCATGATGACACAGGTGCTCAGCCATGACTGTCAAGAGATGAAAGATGAAATCAGGGACGTGGGAGCTGTAGCAGTTCCATTAACTGAAAAAATTGAGACCCATACCAGGTACCTCAGAGAACAGAACTGATCGATCTTACCAAGTGTTTCAGGTGGGGGAAAGGAAGTCTTCCATCATATACACAGACATTCACTATGCTTATTCTGTCAGGCATGTGCAGAGATTGATCTACAGAGAAAGAGGGCTTCTCACCCCTGAGGGGGAAGAAACACTGAAAAATCTTGGCCCTCCTAGAAGCTATTTAGCCTCTCCTACAAATTGCTGTCCTCCACTGCTGGGCTTCTGACCTGGCTGCCAACCAAACCAGTGAGGCCTCTTGAAATTCTGCTTAAAACCAGGGGGGCCTACTGATAATCTTGCTAAAACCAGGGGAGGCAATAGATACTCTGATAACATGCCATGACCCTTTACATTCTGAGACTCCATGGGAAAAATAGTTGAAAACCACAGGATGACGGAGGACACCAGAGGGAAGGATCATTCTCCCAAAAACAACTGACTGGACTGTTGGTAACTGACCTTCACCAGCCTACTCATGTGGGGTTCACAAAACTTTCTGACTTGCTCAGATTAAGGTATATTATACCTAGAATGGACAGCTTAGCAAGAGATGTCTCAGCCAGATGCCAGATTTGTGCTCAAGTGAATCCAAAACAGAGAGCCCTTACCAAGGAGAGTGTCCAAATGACTGAGCAAGACTCCCAAAATCTCTGGGGGAAATGACTTCACCAAGACCCACCCTGCCTAGGGAGGATAACAGTACTTGCTAGTTTTTATAGCTACCCCTTCCTGGTTGGTAAAACTGTTTCCTAACCAGACTAAAACAACTCAAGTAGTAGCTTTAAAAGCTCCTCCAGGAACTGGTCACATGATTTGGGCTCCCCCTAGCAATGGAGTCCAACAATGTCCTGGATTTCATAGCCAAAAATCACTCAATTAATAGTCAAAGCTTTACACATAGATTGAAATTTTCATTGTGCATACAGTCCTCAGAGTTCTGGCCAGGTAAAAAGAAAAAACATGACTTGAATTTTAAAAAAAATTAACAAAACTCTCATAGTCTATCAAAGAATGGACAGGCCTCCTGACTTTGCTTTGCTTCTGCCAGCTACACGCCATGCAAGGAGGGATTTACCCAACTATGAGATTATATTTGAAAAGCACCCCCACTGCTTCCCAGGCTCAGAGACCAACAGTTTGTAGAACAGTCTAATTATTACTTTCTCAAGTCACTATAGGAACTCCAGTCCTCCATAAAGTCTATTCATTGGATTATCCTAGACACTCAGCTGACCTCCAAGTCCACCAAGAGTTTCCCCTTATTTCAGTCCAATGATACTGTCTAGGTCAAGCGAGTAGACAGCAGGACAGTGAAACTACCTTGTAAAGGACCCTAACAGGTGATTATCTCCACTAATATGGCAGTGAAGAGAGCTGGCATTACATCATGATCCCACCATGTCAGGGCAAGAAAATAAAAGCCAAAGATGATGCCAAATGGACTGTCTCAGGACTGTGGACCCATTAAAATTAGGTTCCATTGGCTCCTAAAGCGTTCTGCTCTCTGTCCTTCTACCTCCTACTGAGTCTTACATTTGGTATGATATGAACAGGGTCGTGCTCCAACCTGCACTGCCCTTAGGCCTGGACTGGGGAACTAAGAAAGATGGACACTGGAAAGGTATTACCTACTGTAACTACACAAAAAGCTACTGGCTACTGTGTAGCTCTGGTTGCCCTGGAACTCCCTCTATACACCAGGCAGGCCTCAAACTCAGAGATCCTCCTGCCTCTGCCTCCCAAGTGCTGGGATTAATAGCAAGCAACACTACCACTGATTTAAACATTTTAACAAATTAAACCCAAAAGACTTCAGTCCAGCAAACATGGAGAGTCACAAATCTGTCTGATCACAGCCTAGAACAGACTCAAGTGGGACAAAAAGGGGCCAAGCAACATCTTGTGTCTGGGGACTGAGGAGAAGGTGACAGACCTGGATGACAACAACTGGCTTCAACAGTTACAGTCAGTTGGGGAAACACATGGATGGACTCAACTGTCTCTGGTTGGGGTCATGGAATTCTTTCCTCTGTTCCCTAGCTGCATGGGGCCTACCTACCTAGGACACAGGGACCATCTCCTCCTAAAC
Source organism: Peromyscus eremicus (assembly GCF_949786415.1). Lineage (NCBI taxonomy): Eukaryota > Metazoa > Chordata > Mammalia > Rodentia > Cricetidae > Peromyscus > Peromyscus eremicus. The sequence continues at coordinate 7,761,203 of NW_026734286.1, read as the reverse complement.
ATGCAAACCTAATGAAAGAGTCTTTTTAAGGAAAGGGTGTAACAGTGCACATTTAACCTTGGAGAATGGGGATGCCACTGGAACTGTGCCTGCTGAAGGAGGGGCTTCCTTAGCAGGGAGCAGGACTAACCTTGAGTAGAAAGCAACCAAGTGGTTTGCTGTCATCGTGTCTATTAGTATATCACAACAATACAGAATTTGAGCCATAGAGCAAAAGTCCAATACAAGTCTAACAATTTATGCTACAAACAACAGAAATCGCATGAGAAAAGGTTATCATGAATGAAAAACTGATCAACACACGACTGAATAAATACAATAAATAAATGAATAAATACACAGTGACACCATCTGACTTCAAACATTGAACACAACTGCAAAAAAAGATTGTACTGAACGAGGAAGTCTTGGCACATACCTTTAAACCCAGCACTTGGGAGGCAGAGGCAGGCGGATCTATGTGAATTTAAGGCTAGCCTGGTCTAAAAAGTAAGTTCCAGCTAGAGTTCCAGCTAGAGCTACACAGAGAAACCATGTCTCAAAAAAAAAAAAAAAAAAGACTGCACTGTCTGGGAAAGAATAAAGAGATCAACAGAACGTGAGTGTAAACTCAGAAATAAAAAGACAGTTAATGTTGGGCGGTGGTGACACACATCTTTAATCCCAGCACTTGGGAGGCTGGAGGATCTCTGAGTTCGAGGCCAGCCTTATCTACAAAGTGAGTTCCAGGACAGCAAGGACTAAACAGTGAAACCCTGTCTCAAAACAAAAACAAAAACAAAAACAAAAACAAAAACAAAAACAAAAAAAACAAAAACAAAAACAAAATCCACCACAATTAATATAGAGTCAATTTTGACACACGAAGCCAGGAAACCCAGTAAGTGGGGCCTTACTGATACAAATAACTGGACCACCCTGGCATTTACATGCAAATGTGTTTATGACACAGAATTTACACCTGCACAGAATTAACTGCAGACGTATCTACACCTGAATGTTCAGTGCCAAGTGCAGAACTTTTAGAAGACAATCGAGAGACCAGGGCTCTGTGAGTTAGCAAATTGGCTTTCCCGGGAGGCAGTAAAAGCACAGCATGCCAACGCCCTGCACAGTGCAGTGCCAAGGATGTTTCCACACAAAGGCTACAGCTCCCCATGCTCTGCGCAGGCGTATCCTGCAAAGCCAAGTCATTTAGAGGTCCCGCTTCTGTTCAGGACTTGCAGGGATCTCAGGGGAACAACCTTGGAATCACTCCGGCCCCCAAGTCCACCTGCCGGTTCCCACAGCCCCGGGAGGACCCCACACCTGCTCCCACGGCGCCTCCCCGCGAGGGAAAGGTGGCCCCTCGCTCACCATGGCGGATTCCGAGCTCAGCCGCTCTCCTCACGGCTCCCAGCAGCAGGTGACAGCGCAGCACACGGAACACAGAGATTTCCTCAGGCCTGGGCTTCTGATGCCTGCAGCATGGCAGACTGGAAGCGCTCGCCCCATTCTGACCGGCAGTCCACCTGGAAGCCCTGATTGGCTAGTGACTCCTGAGTGACAGGAGCATCTCGCTTACAGAGTGTTGTGAAGGGACACAGCACAGTGTGCTTCCCAGGCCTGACATCTACCAGAGACACAGAGCTGTCCCAGACCTGCAGAGATTGGCATTGCAGTAGAACTTGCGCCTGTACTGAAAAGTCTCCCTGCACTGTTCTTTTTTTTTTTTTTTAATTCATTTTACATACCAACAACAGAGTCCCCTCCCTCCCCTCCTCCCCCTCCTATCTCTTACCTTTCCATCCCCATCCACTCCACAGAAAGAGTAAAGCCTCCCATGGGGAGTCAATAAAGCCTGGCACATCAAGTTGAGGCAGGACCAAGCCCCTCCCCCTGCATCAAGGCTGAGCAAGGCATCCCACTGTAGGGAATGGGCTCCAAAAAGCCAGCTCATGCACCAGGGACAGATCCTGGTCCCACTGTCAGGGGACCCACAAACAAACCAAGCCACACAATTATTACCCACATGCAGAGGGCCTAGTACTGTCCCATGCAAGCTACCCACCTGTTGGTCCAGAATCTGTGCGCTCCCACGAGCTGGGGTCATCATCTATCGCTATGGGTTTCCCTGTCAAGATCTTGACACCCACCCCACCCCACACTCGTTGCTTATATAATCCCTCCTTCCTCTCCTTGAATGGACTCCCAGAGTTCAGCACAGTGTTTGGCTGGCGATCTCTGCATCTACTTCCATTAGTGAAGGTTCTGTGATGACAATTAGGGTAGTCACCAATCAGATTACAGGAGAAGTCCAGTTCAGGCACCCTCTCCACTATTGCTAGGAGTCTTAGCTGGGTTCATCCTCGCAGATTCCTGAGAATTTCCCTGGAACCAGGTTTCTCCTTAACCCCATAATGGCTTCTTCTATCAACATATCTCTTTCATTGCTCTCCCTCTCCGTTCCTTTCCCAACTCAACCATCTCATTCACCCATGTTCCTATCCTCCATCTCCTCCCCTATACCCCCCATCCTGCCCCCAGTTTACCCAGGAGATCTCATCTATTTCCCCAGGACGATTCATGCATCCCCTTAGGGTCCCCCTTGTTACCTAGCTTCTCTGGGGCTGTGGATTGTAGCCTGGTTATCCTCTGCTTTACATCTAACAGCCACATATGAGTAAGTTCATGCCATGTTTGTCTTTCTGAGTCTGGGTTACATAGCTCAGGATGATTTTTTTTTCTAGTTCCATCCATTTGCCTGCAAATTCCATGATGTCATTGTTGTTTACAGCTGAGTAATACTCCATGTGTAAATGTACCACCACATTTTCTTTACCCATTCTTCGGGTTAGGGGTATCTAGGCTGTTTCCAGGTTCTGGCTATTATGAATAATACTGCTCTGAACATAGTTGAGCAAGTGTCCCTGTGGCATGATTAATCATCCTTGGGGTATATGCCTAAGAGATCTTGAGGTAGAAAGATTCCATATTTTCTGAGAAACAGCCATACTGATTTTCAAAGTGGCTGTACAAGTTTGCACTCGCACCAGCAGTGAAAGAGTGTTCTCCTTACTCCACATCCTCTCCACATAAGCTGTCATCAGTGTTTTTGACAAGTATAAGATGGTATCTCAGATTCATTTTGATTTGCATTTCCCTAATGACTAAGGAGGTTGAGCAATTCCTTAAATTTCTTTCGGGCCATTTGAGATTCTTCTGTTGAGAATTCTCTGTTTACTTCTTGTCCCATTTTTAACTGGATTATTTGGTATTTTGATATCTAGTTTCCTGAGTTTTTTATATATTTTGGAGATTAGTCCTCTCTCAGATGTGGGGTTGGTGAAGATCTTTTCCCATTCCATAGGCTGATGTTTTGTCTTATGGACTATGTCCTTTGCCTTACAAAAGATTTTCAGTTTCAGGAGGTCCCATTTTTTAAAATGTTACACTCAGTGTCTGTACTACTAGTGTTATATTCAGGAAGTAGTCTCCTGTGCCAAGGTGTTCAAGGCTATTTCCCACTTTCTTTTCTATCAGGTTCAGTGTAACTGGATTTATGTTGAGGTCTTTGATCCACTTGGATTTGAATTTTGTGCATGGATGGAGATATGGATCTATTTGCAAGCTTCTACATGTCAACAACCAGTTATGCCAGCACCATTTGTTGTAGATGCTTTCTTTTTTCCATTGTACAATTTTGGCTTCTTTGTCAAAAATCAGGTGTTCATAGGTGTGTGAATTTATGTCAGCATCTTCAATTCAATTCCATTGATCCACATATCTATTTTTATGCCAATACCAAGCTGTTTTTATTGCTATAGCTCTATAGGAGAGCTTGAAGTTCCTTTATTGAATTGGATTGTTTTGGCTATCCTGGGTTTTTTGTTTTTCTATATGAAGTTGAATATTGTTCTTTCAAGGTCTGTGTTTGGATTTTGATGGGGATTGCATTGAATCTGTAAATTGCTTTTGGTAAGACTGCCATTTTGCTATGTTGTTCCTACCTATCCAAGAATACACATACACACACACACACACACACACACACACACACACACACACACACTCACTCACATCATCCATCATGATCAAGTAGGCTTCATCCCAGAGATGCAGGAATGTTTCAATATATTGAAAATCTGTCAATGTAATCCACCATATAAACAAACTGAAAGAAAAAAAAAACGCATAATCATTTTATTAGATGCTGAAAAAGCCTTCAACAAAATACAACACCCATTCATGATAAAGCTCTTGGAGAGATCAGTAATACAAGGAACATAGCTAAATGCTGTGGGATGTTCTGTATGGCAAATTTGTTGCTCTGATTGGTTAGTAAATAAAACACTGATTGGCCAGTAGTCAGGCAGGAGGAAGTATAGGCAGGACAAGGAAGAGAATAATTCTGGGAAGTGGAAGACTGAGTCAGAGACACTGTCAGCCGCCATGATGAGAAACAGCATGTGAAGATGCCGGTAAGCCACGAGCCACGTGGCAAGGTATAGATTTATAGAAATGGATTAATTTAAGATATAAGAACAGTTAGCAAGAAGCCTGGTACGGCCATACAGTTTGTAAGCAATATAAGTCTCTGTGTTTACTTGGTTGGGTCTGAGCAGCTGTGGGACTGGCGGGTGAAAGAGATGTGTCCTGACTGTGGGCCAGGCAGGAAAACTCTAGCTACATCTAAACATAATAAAGGCAATTTACACCAAGCCAACAGCCAACGTCAAATTAAATGGAGAGAAACTCAAAGCCATCCCACTAAAATCAGGAACAAGACAAGGCTGTCCATTCTTTCCATATTTATTCAATATAGTGCTTGACATTCTAGCTTGAGCAATAAGACAACAAAAGGCAATCAAGAAAGAAGTCAAACTTTCACTATTTGCAGATAATATGATAGTCTACATAAGTGACCCCAAAAACTCTAGCAGAGAACTCCTACAGTTGATAAACACCTTCAGTAATGTGGTGGGATACAACATTAACTTAAAAAAAAATCAATAGCTCTCCTATAGATAAGTAAAAAATTAACTGAGAAAGAAATCAGAGAAACATCACCCTTTACAATAGCCACAAATAATATAGAATATCTAGGGGTAACTCTGACCAAACAAATGAAAGGCCTATGTGACAAGAACTTTAAGTGTTTGAAGAAAGAAATTGAAGAATATACCACTGCACTATTCTTGCACTCACTAAGCAATTCTCTTCCATCTGGGCACAGGGTCTCTTGCATACAGATATCATTAAACGTGTCCAGTGGTGTGATCCCCCTGCCTCATAGCTGAAAGGACAACCAGTCCACCTAGGTCAAATTTAAACAATCCGGTTGATATTCACTAGGCATCAGCAATTTTAAAAAGACACATCTAGGATTGCTCAAGAATCTCTAAGCTGGACATTGGTAACCAAAGCTATAACACTTCCCCAGCTTTCTATGGTGGCACTGGCCTATGATGCCAGCACTTAGGAGGTAGAAACAGGTGGATCTTTGTGGTTTGAGGTCAGCTTAGTCCAAATAGTGAATTCCAGGAAGCCAAGGCTACACTGAGAAACCCTACACACACACACCCAAAAAAATTAAAAGTAGGGGTGGTTAACATTGGCCAGCTAGGTAGCTCAATGAGTAGACACTTACAACCAAATCTGAGGGCCTGAGGTCAATACCCAGGAGAGAACCCATGCCTCCAACTTGTCATCTGACCTTCACACATGTGCTGTGGCATGTGTGTTCACACATGTCTCAATAGCCCAAACTCAGAATTTTAAAAAGAAAAGTCAAAATAATAAGAAAAAAAAAGCACCAATACTAAAACAATCCAACAGATTAGCTAGCTATGTGTTGGTCCAACCATTGACCACACTAGAACTCCTTCACTACACTGTCAGCATGACAACAGGAAGCAAACCATTCACAGTTAACTTCCCACCATGTTATCAAGTTATCGCTGCATGGCTGACTTAGGGGAAAACAAGAACAACTGAAGCGTTTTCCATGGAACTTCTTATCTCTTAGGCACTCTCTTTTGGGTTAAACAAATAACTATTCTTTGAATTGGCAAAGAAAAGAGAAACAAAGAAAAGACAGAAACAGGAAATTTGTAATAAAGTGAGTAAGAATCATGAATACAGGGAGGGTCTGTCAAACCAATCCCTTAGCAGGATGCACCAAGGTCTGTCTCTGTGGTGTGGACGTTGTCTTAGGCCTGCTCAGACAGTGCTTACACAGCATCCAGACTGAAGACTGAGTCTGCTCTATGGCCATCTGCTCATTGCTGAGCTCCTTTGTGACAAAATTGTACTCTGCACTGAGGATATTATGGCAGGAGGATCACTGTGAGATTGATGTAAGCCTGGGTTATAAGGGAGATCCTGTCTCAAAAGAGCAAATGGCAAAGCACATGCAGCCTCTGCCACCCCAGCTTTTAGGACCATTAGTGTCAGTCTTTGTCCTGGAGTCCACGTGGGACTAAGACACCTTGATCAGTAACCAAATCCACGGTCCCCTTTTTGACACCCTGTCTGGAACCTGTGACGGTGCTGAAGCAGCAGCCAGCAGCAGTGGCAATGGCATGAAGAATCCCTGTCCAGCTGCTTTACTGCTGTGCTCCACTGCTCTGTGGAGGAATTTATCCTGTGTCCTGCCTGCAGGCCTTCCACTGAGGGTTCTTTAAAGCCACACTAACACTTGACTGGCAGGTTCAGTCTGGGTCACTATGTGATTTCTGGCTCAGGTGATCTAGTTTCCCAGGGCTACTCATTTCTACCTGACCTTGGGAAATAGCAGGTGGAGTCACATGCTAATGCTGATTATGGAATGTATGGATGTTGGGGACACAGAGGTCCTTGTATTCACAGAGAAGCAGTAATAGGATGTTAATCATCCAGAGGTGTCTATTCAATGAAGGAGATACAAATCAAGTAAGCTCATTCCATCCAGAAGGCCAAATGTGGATTTTGTTAATGACCTGGCAACCTTTTTTGATATCTGTGGAGCAGCCATCACCCACCTTTTGCTATAGAAAAAAGAAAAGAGAAGGGTGAATTGTCATGGGTGCAATTAGGGCACCACCGCAGTTAAGAAGGGCAAGACAGCTAAAGATTTTAAATAAAAAAGGAACTCTTCCCAATAGAGAAGAGGGAAGGAAAGGAAATTTCCCGTTAGAAAAGGGAGGAAAATTTTAATCAAGCAAGAAGGATTTTCCCAGTAAAAAGAGGAAAAAAAATTTTTGAAAGTAGGCTTAAAGATGTTGGGGCCCTGTAGAGGAAGGATGAAGGAAAGATAAAAGCCTCTTCCCAGTGGTAATGGAGGAAGAAAAGGCTCTTTCCAATATAAAAAGTTTCAGGATAGCTAAAACTCTGAGCTTTTTCTGCCTGCCAGTGAAGAGCAGCAGGATCTGAATTATAAAGAGTCGGCAAGTAGGCCTCACTGCTGCTGGGTAAGCTAGCAAGCAAGCCCAGAGGTTCAAGTTTCGTTGTCTGTTTGCTTAATTTTGGTTTAAATGTTCATTTTTCCCTCAGAGTGGGAATAATTCAATATTTAGGATCCCTTCATGGGAAATGTTTTTCTGTTTTTCCCTTAATGGTGGGAATAACCCTTCATGGGAGTAAGAGAAAGTTTAAACGTGAGTGCACGTGTGCAGGGCATGCGCCCAGCATGGTGGCGAAGGCATGTGAGAGACAGCCCGGAGCAGCAGGCGGGCAGGCATGCAGGGGAGGGGGGGCGGCGGCATAGCCTCAAGGCCGATGAGGGGAACAGACTTGCGGGCGGGCAAGTGAGCAGAGGCCAGGAGAGGGACTAGCACTAAAAGTTTATACAGGCCCAACTTCTGGTGGAAAATGGTTTCGGTCAGGACATGGAATGCTAAGTCAATGCTGTTTGAATTTCCAGGGATATTAATCATTCATTGTATAAAGGATGTTCTGTTCTTTTGATTGTCTTAATAAATATTTAGATGAATGTTTGATTTTCATGGTAAATAAACTAAAGGAACAGAATTCATAATTTTGAACTATATATTAGGTGTGCTCTTGTCTGTTGATCGTTACTGAAAATTTGGTTCTGCTCTTTAAGTTGCTTTCTAGACTTGGGATCTATGGAAAAGGATCCTCTTTTAAGATTTTATAAAAATACTCAAGAGTATTACCTAAAGTTACCTCTTCAAATCCTATAGAGATTGTATTTAATGCTTTTATAATTGGCATATATAAAAAGGACCACAGAAATAGAAGCTGGTGATAGAATTGCTCAATTATTATTGCTTTTATATTTTAAATGCAAAATGGCACCTATATGTAGAACTGGAGGCTTTGGAAGTATAGGAGAAAAGGTGTTTGACAAACAGTTATCAATGATAAACAGCCAAAATTAAAAATAGAATTATATGGGATTGAGATTGAAAGATTACTAGATTCTGGTGCTGGATATATGTATAATTTCACAAGAATCCTGAGATCCCAACTGGTCTCCACTAGAAGTCAGGAACATGGAGGCTATTACAGGATCTTAGAGCTGTAAATAAAACATGCTTCTCATGGGAGCAACACAGCCTGGCTTGCCTGCCCCTGTGGCAATTTCTAAACATTGGCATTTAATTGTGATTGACTTATGGATGATATTTTATGGCTGCTAAAGATAAAAACTTGTTTTTGATGCCTTTTCTAAATTATAAGAGTTTCTTAGCCTGGCTAATTTACAAATACCCCCAGAAAAGTATAGGTATCCTTTCCCTATCATTATTTAGGTCATGAATTGTTACGCACAGGCATATGTCCACAAAAGATTACTCTGCATACAGATCAGCTACACACGCTTCATGATTTCCAAACCTTTCTGGGAGATATTCAATAACTTCGGTCCACTTTAAAGATTCCAACAGGTCAACTTCGTCCTTTGTACAAAGTCTTAAAGGGCAACCCTGACCCTTTATCTCCCCATGAATTAACAACTGAAGGGCGTACAGCCCTACAATGTGTGCAAGAGGCCCTGGAGCAGGCTCACGTGCAATATATAGATCTTTCTTTTTCCTTATTGTATTTGATATTTTGTTTTTCTCATTCACCTACTGGAGTGTTTTGGCAAACAGGTCCTATTCTATGGGTACATTCCCCAGCTTCTCCAGCGAAAACCATTACTTCTTATCCTCAGGCTGTTGCTCAGATTATATTTAAGGGAATCAAGATCAGTGTTCAAAATTTTGGTAAGGAGCCAGATATTGTGGTGACCCCATACACCCAGTCTCAAATAGCATGGTTGCAAGCTAATGATAATGATTGGGCCATATTGACATGCTCCATGCAGGGTCAGTTTGATACTCACTACCCCTCCAATGATGTGTGTCAATTTTTTAAATTGCATCCTGTTATATTTCCCAAGATAGTACAGATGAATCCTATTCCTCAGGCCCATGTGGTATTTACTGATGGCACTTCATGTGGTTTTGCTGTGGTAGTTTCTGGTAAGAGAATGAAAGTCCAGGGCACTTCTGCCCAGATGGTAGAGGTACAGGCACTGTTGCTTGCTTTGCAGATAGCCAATATATGGCACATGCAGTTATGCCTTTGGAGACAGCAGCCTACATACCATCCATTTCTCCCATTCATGAATATTTATTGCAAGTGCAAGAACTTATATGGTCCCGCTCACATAACCTTTATGTGGGCCATATTAGAGCTCATACTCAATTGCCTGGACCTCTAAGTGAAGGTAATCAGAGGGCTGACACCATTACTCACTCGTATGGCTGTCATATTAGTTTGTTCTGCCTTTGAAAAGGCTACTTAGTTGCATCAACATTATCATCTTAATGCTGGATCTCTTCGTCATCATACGGCCATAACCCAGGAACAAGCCATCCAGACAATTAAATCATGTCCTATTTGTGCTGAATTTTTAACCTGTTCCTCATTTGGAAGTTAATCCCCGAGGACTTTTACCTAATCATGTGTGGCAAATGGACATCACACACGTGCCTTTCTTTGGAAAATTACAATATGTCCATGTGTCTATGGATACATATTCCTCTCTAATTTTTGCTTCTGCCCATTCAGGGGGAAAGGTTAAAGATGTAAAGAATCATTGTCTTCATGCCTTTGCTTATATGGAAGTGCCAAAACGCATAAAGACTGATAATAGTCCCACCTACAGCAGTACGAGATTTCAAAATTCTGCCAAGACTTCTCTATTGTTAATAAGACTGGTATTCCTTATAATCCTCAAGGACAGGCTATAGTAGAATGCTGCTATCATACCTTAAAAACATATTTTGCTAAAGTAAAAAAGGGGGAGCTAGGGGTTCATCTCTCCTCTCCACATTCTATTCTTTCCCTTGTTTTATATATTTTAAATTGTTTTTTGGTGGATTCTGCTGGAGTATCTGCTGCAGATAAACACTGGAGGGCTCCTGTTGCAAATCATCCTCTGGTGCGATGGAAGGATATTTCTACTGGCACTTGGAGGGGACCCGATCTAGTGTTGGTGTGGGCCTGGGTATCTGTTTGTGTCTGTCCACAGGACAATGAGGTTCCTCTTTGGGTTCCTGAGTGCTGTGTGCCCTGTGGCTGCTGCTGAATCCCAACATGGCAGAGACTTATTGGGCCTTCATGAAGAACTCTCCCCTTCTGATGCCAATGGGGATTGAGAGCCCAATACGGCTAGCCTTGGCAAGCATTAATGTAAGCCTAGGAACTGTAGCCATGTGGTTGGATTCTCCAGAAGGTAATGTATAGTAACTGCTCTTTCAAGTATGTTTGAGAATGTGTCACCCAGACACCTTGGAGATTAAGGATAACCCTGAAGGTCACTGACCTCCATTTGTTAACAGTAGCATGCCAGCTAAGCCTTTTCACATTTTGCAACCCTCTTCAAGCTGGTGTAGTACCTACTTTTCAGGAATGGCTCTGTGCAACATCTATTGGCCTCCCGAAATTCATCTAGCCTCCTTTGAAGATACCTTTAAAATTTGTGAGCCTGAATGTAGCCATTATTGAAACCATTAGTTCTGCTCCTTGTGTGCTGTCTGTTTTTTCTTTATGGTTCTTAGTTGTTCTTTTGCAGAGCTGCCAGCTTAAGTTGTGCTGGGATCAAGAAATATGGGCCTTGGTGGTTCGTGTTCCTGGAGTTGTGTGCATGCCAGTGGATGCTCACATGCTCCAGAAGAGAACTTGACATTGCTGCTGCTTTGTTGCTGTTATAGCAGTGGTGGCCACTGCTGCTACTGTTTCTGGGATTGCTATTTCATAATTAGCAGCAAAAGTAGCTACCACAGTTAATTACTCTTTCATTCTATTGGGCATGATAAATTTAATTCAGTAGTTATATACATTTCGATTGGCTTTGAAAGTTATAAAATTTATAAAACTCAAGTTCCATTTGCTTTTGGGATACCATCCTATGAGGACTCCAATTTGCAGTAGGGCTTGAAGGAAGGAAATGGTTCAATTGCCTTTAGCCTGCTGGCTATGGTAGGTTAGGACTTCTGTTGGTCTTTTCTGTGTCAAACGCACAGATTGCAAGTCCAGTGCCACTTTGAGATCTTTGGCAGCAGTTAACTCTAGAGCTCACGTAGTTGAGCCTGTATGATAATGAATATTTAGAGAAAGGTAGTACTTGGGGGGCGCTCACCAACCTAAGACAGAGCACTTGCGTGGCCTGGGCAGGTGTCTCCATGACGGGTAAGGTGACCTGCTGACATCCCATGCAACCTAAGTCAGAAGCTCATTTTTTAGTAAAAAGGGGGGACCTGTAGGGCCCTGGCCCCTGTTTGAATAAGCTGTTACCTGCTTGCCGACCTTGACCAGATGTCCTCCCTATGCTAATTCCCTGCCGGTTTCTACCCTCCTGAGTGCTTCAGGGAAGTTCCTTGTTTGTGTATCCTGCATATTGGGTGTTAACAGCTTAGATGCAAGATTGTAAACATCAGTAGCGAACTTCTGCCCTCTGGGGTTCTCCCATTGTGCTGTAAGCCTGTATTTAAGGTTTCCTCCCTCTTTCAATAAACGGCATTTGGCATTCTGCTGAGGCGAATGACCTGCTGTCTTTTGTCTCTGTTCTTTGATCCACAGCCCCTCGCTCGGATATGGTGAACGGGTGGTGGTAGTGCGGGCATTATCGCTACAGTGTCAAGCTGCCCTGTACCTCTAAAGGGAAGGGACCTTCTAGCTAAGGTAGAAGCATCCATTTCCTTCGCTCCCCACATTCGCCTCACCCCAGACACGCCAGCAGCTCCTCTCCTTCTCCTAACCACTCACTCTACTGACTCTATCAGTTCTTTTCCCTCTCAGGTAAATCCAAAAGTCTGGGATACCCAGAACCCCTCTAACACTAGGCACCATCAGTCTATCACTATCTAGCTACAGGACCCTACCAGATATATCACCCAAGCTCAGTACCCTCTCTCACTCTAGAACCTCATTTCTGACCTTCTCAGGAAAAAGCTGCTCCACCCAACCTCTTCACCTTTTAACACTCCCATACTTGCAGTTAAAAAGTCTAATGGAACCTACTGCCTGGTTCAAGACCTCTGGCTCATTAACTCTGCAGTGGTCCACCTTCATCCTGTAGTGCCTAACCTTTATACTCTCCTGTCCACTCTCCCCTCAGGAACCTCTCACTTCTCAGTTCTAGATCTCAAAGATGCCTTCTTTTCTATTTCTCTCAGTCCTCAGTCTCTAAATATCTGTACTTTCACGTGGACTGACCCTGACACTCACCTGTCCACACAGCTGACCTGGATTGTTCTGCCACAGGGATTCAGGGACAGTCCACAACTATTTGGCCAGGTTCTGGCCTCTAACCTGTTTTCTCTGTCTCTCCCTGCCTCTAAACTAATACAGTATGTAGATGACATTTTACTCTGTAGCCCATCCTTACAGGTTAGCCAAACTAACACCTCTGCTCTCCTAAATTTCTTATCCAGCCGAGGTTACAGGGTATCTCCTTCTAAACTTCAGCTGTCCACTCCCCAGGTTGCCTATTTGGGTCTAACTATTACTCCAACCCACAAAGCTATTACTGTAGACAGAAAGCATCTAATCCAGTCTCTTACAGTCCCTTCTACTAAACAGGAGATTCTGTCTTTCCTAGGAATAGCTGGCTTTCTACAGTCTTGGGTTCCATCTTTTTCTCTCCTTGCTCACCCCTTATACAAGGCAGCTCAGGGCTTGCCACATGAGCCCCTCCTCCATCCTGTCACTAAACCTTTCCAAAAGCTCCAACAGGCTCTTCTCCAGGCCCCAGTGCTTCATCTTCCAGACTTAACCCGTCCCTTCTCCCTCTATGTAGCAGAGAAAGAGGGATTTGCCCTGGGAACTTTAGGGCATCAGCTGGGACCCTCCTTTGCACCTGTAGCATAGCTGTCAAAGAAGTTAGACCTTACCAGTCAGGGCTGGGTCCCTTGCATCCGTGCCTTAGCAGCTGCAGAGCTCCTTATTCGGGAATCAAAGAAGCTAAGCTTTGAGTCACCCATTACTGTCTTCTCTCACCATAATCTGTCCCATGTCTTAACTTATAAAGGCTTACAAACTTTATCTCCTTCCTGGGTTCTTTCTCTCCAGGTGGCATTACTAGAGGATGCCACACTTACTATCTAGACCTGTCCACCTCTTAATATTTCAGACCTCCTCTCTCAACCTAATGCTGACAACTCTCCTTCTCATTCCTGCACTGAAACCTTAGAGGAACTGTTACTCTTCACCCATACAGGAGGGCACATTACCTCAGGCTACTTATACCTGGTACACAGATGGCAGCTCCTTTTTCTATGAAGGGACCCATAAAGCGGGTTATGCCATAGTGTCAGATACTGAGATAATAGAGGCACAGGCATTACCCACACACACCCCTAACCAACAGGCTGAGCTGATAGCTCTCACCCGTGCCTTCCAATTGGCACAGGGACAATCTCTAAATATTTACACAAACTCCAAATATGCTTTTCATATCCTCCTGTCTCATGCTGCTATTTGGAGGGAACATGGCCTTCTCACAGCAAAAGGGGGGTCCATATCTAACTGAGGCCAAATAATGGCCATGCTGGAGGCTTCCCACCTCCCCAAGGCTATAGGAATTGTCCACTGCTGGTCTCATCAGACCGATAGCTCTATCATCTCTAAGGGAAACAACCAGGCTGACTAGGTAGCCAGAACAGTGGCCCTCCAGGGCCAAGTCTCACCTCACCCACCACAGGGAATCCAGTTATAGCTTACACCCTCACAGGGAACTCCTTACACTAGACAAATTCTTTCCTATCTACACCAGCTCTTTCATTCTAATAATCTTGCTCTGTCTCAATATGTAAAAGTCCACCTGCAGCCCACCTCTGAGGACTTACAGTTCTTAAGAACTATTACTGCCTCTTATGAGATCTGCCAAAAAACAGATCCCAATACCAAGTACAGGAGTCAGCCTTTTCCCACCCACCAGGCTAAAGGTTCCCTTCCAGGGACTAACTGGCAGCTTGATTTTACCCATATGCCCACCATCAGGAAAGTTAAATATCTCCTTATGATGGTGGACTCATTTTCAAATTGGGTGGAGGCATACCTGGTTTCTAATAAGTGGGCTCAGACAGTTGCAGACCTCCTTCTTGGATAAATTATTTGGTTTGGGTTTCTTGCTTCTCTTCAGTCTAACAATGGCCCAGAATTCACCTCTCATATTTCTCAGACACTTGCTAAGGCTCTTAACATCCCTTGGCATTTTCTTATCCCATACCATCCTCAATCCTCAGGAAAGGTGGAGTGTACCAACCGGTCTTTAAAAACTATTCTTACTAAGATGTCAAGGAACTTCACCTTGACTGGATAAGATTATTGCCTCTAGCTCTTCTCAGGCTCAGGGCTCTTCCTAAAAGCCTCTTTCAATTTCTCCATTTGAACTAATGTATGGAAGGCCAGTTCTAACAACAGGTCTTCTATCCAACCCTCCAACTGTTCCAGATAGCCTGTTAACTCCCCTGCTATGTGACCTAAGGTCTATCTTATGGAGCTTTGCAGACCATTCCTTACCGCAGCCATGTGACAATCCTTGCCCACCTCCAATCCACATTGGGGTTCAGGTTCTTCTTTCCCTTCCAGGCCATCACCCTTCACCCCTTGCCCTAAGTGGCAAGGACCCTTCAAGGTAATTCTTGTGACTCCTACAGCTGCTAAACTCAAGGGCTTTCACCACTGGGTCCACCTATCTCATCTAAAACTTTTTATCTCACCTCCATTCCAGAAAAATCTCTCTTCACATACAGTAAAACAAACAGGGCCTTGTTCTCTCAAGCTCCAGAGGACATCAGGATCCACTGCCTTGTCACCAATTCCAGAGGAATAAGGTATCACCCCTTCCTTTCCCAACTAGGGCCACATAGAGCTGGAGGCAGAAGGACCATCAAAAATATCCAGGTGGTAAGGAAAAAATGTAATGTAACAGTCTACCATTGTTAAATACTCAGCAACTGATCATCTGTGTTTCCTGAATGCTAAACTAATGAAGGAAACAGGTGCCTTAAATGAACTACCTCTAATAAAGCTTGCCTCAAGTAAAAAATTAAGCAGAGTACTAAAACACCATAATAATCACTAATTCTCTCACAGCCACTTCTTAACATGTCTCCATCTGGACAGGACGGATCTACCTCAGATAAATGTCAACTCCAAAAAATAAAATAATATTGATTCTTTTCTCTCTAAGCTTTTTCTATGTCACCAGTATCTTGTCAGACAAAAGGTTCCCAGCCACACCATAAAGGATGGACAGCGGCAGAACAAGGGATGGCAGAACTTCATCCCAGGACTCCCACCATCATCTCAGGACTTCAGAACCTACCCTCCCCATTTCCCAAGAGCCAACCGACATTCACCATTCAGCCAGAAGCAGTCTTCAAGAGAAACAACGCCCTATACCCACTCATCCGCCATTAAAAAAAAAAAAAGTCTGGGATGATATGGATTCACAACACACCCCCATGGTTGGGCATGGTCATGCATGCCCATCGGGACCTAGTCACTTCCACCTAGTCATTTCTGGGTCAAAACATCTCGTGTGACCAGGACCCCATGGTTTTGTGTGGTTGTGTAAAGCACACAGCGTAACCATGTGACCTATGCGCATGTGTGGAATAGCCATATTGGCCTATGTGCACAGGCGCTGCCCAGCTTTTATAAGCCGGCGCCATGATTCTCAGACCCACTTTACTCACATGTCTTTCCACAGGCCTGTGCACATCTGTCTCTCTCCCTCATCCTAATAAAATTCTTGTTAGTGGATTCTGTCATGTTTTGTGACATTTCCTCACAGGGTAAGAGCGCCACAAATAACCCAACAGAACCCACCCTCATGGTCACATGTACTTTGTAAAGGAGTCCCTATGTAATCACACCTTAAGCTTTATGTACCTGAAATTAGACTGTTGCCTGGAAACCTTTTCCTAAATTGTACTATGTTTTAAATATGCTGACAATGATCCAGTTGGTAATAGTCTCCCAACATCTATTCCAGGTTGACAAAGTCAGTCACTCTAGGTTTTCCTTCTCATCCTGAAGGAACCCCACAACTGGTGCCCAATGTGGGGCACATGACCATTGGAAAAGGTAAGAAGAGTTTACCATGAATAGAAATAAGGGGTCCTTTCCCTGGTAAGAAGTCGTGACCTTTAAGTGAGAGAGTAGGACTAAATATGGGTTCTTCTCAGTTTTCTGAGACAAAGCATTTTGTGCAATTATTGAAATATTTGTTAGGGTCCAGAGGAACAAAATATTCAGAGCTACAAGTCTACAAACTTTAGAATGCATAGGAACTAAAGCAATAAGAGCCCATCAAAAGGGGGGATAATAAAGCTGGGTGGTGGTGGTGGTGCACACCTTTAATCCCAGCACTTAGGAGGCAGAGCCAGGTGGATCTCCATGTGTAGATGTAACTGTCTTATTAAATAAGAAACACAGAGCCAATGCAAAGATGAAAGCCCAAGAGGTCAGAGCGATAGCTAAGAGCTAAAAACCTTACCCTTCACTTCCACTGCTATCTTCCTCAGCAAGAGACCTACTTCCTGTCTGTTTGTCTTTTTTATAGACTTTCTATTCTGCCTTCTCATTGGTTGTAAACCCAACCACATGGCTTCCTCATCACTGCCTGTCTGTACAGACCTCCAGGTCTTCTATGGTTGGTATTGAGATTAAAGGCGTGTGTCTCCATGCTGGCTGTATCCTTGAACATGCAGAGATCTGCCTAGCTCTGCCTCCCAAGAGCTGGGATTAAAGGCATGCACCTCCACCGCCCAGTTTCTGCTATGGCTTGCTATTAGCTCTGACCCCCAGGCAACTTTATTTATTAACATACAAATAAAATCACATTTCAGTACAATTAAAATATCACCATATCGGTGAGTATGAGGCCAACCTGGTCTACAGAGTGAGATCCAGGACAGGCACCAAAACTACACAGAGAAACCCTGTCTTGAAAAACCAAAAGAAAAAATGATAGAAAAGGTGGGGGTGGGGGGTAATAAAGTGGCATGGACTGCATGGCCACTGCTGCTGCTGCTTGATGGAGTTCCAGCATTTTGATTGTGGATCACAATTCTCCAGCACCTTTTGACTTTTATTTTTAATAATTCTCACTGTGTGTTATGGGAGTTCCCTTATGCCTTTTTCTTTGGGAAATTTTGTGTGGGATTGAGTGGAGGAAGAAGATGTATACAATGGGAGCCACTTTAAACAAAATAATTCTTTGGATAAATCCCAGCCACTGTGCAACCATATACCATGAAACTCTAACTACTCCCACACAAGTTAACACCAAGCTGCTAGAAAATTTACAAAAGATTTGTTTCATATATAGGGTATATTTATGAATTTATGATAATCAATATTTGTAAAGTCCTAAGGTCTACTCAGGTTCACAGTAATATTTCTCTAGCTTCCTCTTTGCTCACTTTAAGCATTAGCTATTTGGATAAACTAAGCAATATTCTATAATGGAGTGTCTGGTCCCTCAAGAAAGTTCTTTTCCCATGATCATTCATTTAAACAATAGCCCCCATTTCCACAAGGGCTTTGAGAAGCTTCCTGCTTGCTAAAAAAGGCAATCATTCTCCTTATCTCTGGAAAGAAGAGCTTATGGCCCCTCCATTAACATATGACTGCGATGCCTATTAACTTGTCAATGCTGGCTCCCTCAATCTCTGCTCACAAGCCCCACCCCTGTGCACAAGCCCCCTTTCTCACACTCCCATTTACTCCTTTGTGCAGTGGTAGAGTATAAAATGTGTACCCTTCTATTATAAATCAGCAGCCATCTGATTCACCTCTTTTGGAACAGAACTCTGCTGAAACTGGACTCTGGCGATAAAGTTCTTGTCAAATAGTTTTTTCTTAATAAAAAGAGAGAATTTTCTGCTGGCAGAATGGACTCCAGAGCCTTTAGGCTTCGAGGCCAGTCATGCATGTTTGGGACTTGCCCTCACATAGGATCTGACTGGAACTCAGAGCTCTCAGGCTGTAAGCTGCCTGTCACCCCTTTCTGCCCAGGGCTACCAGAGCATGGAGGGCCCCACTGCTGCAGCATGAGCTTAGTGAGGAACCTGCCTGACTCCATTTGAATGAGAGTTGAATTGCTTTCTGTTTCTTGGAACCTAACCTTCCCCAACCCATGACCTTGATTTGTTTTTAAGAATACTGTATGAAAAGCTCCCACCCCCTGATGAACCTCTCCACTGATGCAGCAATCCAAATCAGACTGAATCAAACCAAATTAAGGAAAAAGCCCAGATTTAATGGGCGAAATGTTCCAGGATGATTTTCTGCCCCCCCCCCCCAGAGAGGAGATGGGGAAGAGAGACTGAAAAACCACATGTCTGTTTTGGGGGGGGGGTCAGGTTAAGTATCCTGTGGGAGTGGTCTTGAGCATCTCTGGGGGAGGAGCTGTGTTTGGAGGGCTTTCTGAGATGAGGTAAGGTTTGTGAAGACAGAGATGAAAGAGGGGTGTTGAGGTGGAGTTTCCACAAAAACATTCCAGACTGTTTGGGTATATGGATGGTGGGAGCTGAGGTGGAGCTTCCATCAGAACACCCTGACTTTCCCAGACTCTCCCTGAGCCCTCGATAATCACATGGTGGGTGACCACATGATTTTTTTTAAAGTTTTGTTTTTTTTTAATTTCCCTATTGCCCCGTTATCTCCCTTCTGTAAAACTACTCAAAGGGGGCCTGAGAGGTGGATTCATGACTGCTCTCTTTAACTCAACTTAGCAGACAGTCACTGGCCAGCTCTTGGGTACACCCCAATAAAAATTAAGCTTGCTTCAAATTTGGCTTTAAATTGAGGTAGTGGTCTTATTCTCAATTAGTGGAATTAATAGTAGCTCAAATGGTCCAGAACTTAGAATTTTTTTTGTGTGTTCACTGAATATTTGTTTAAATGTTTGCTGTTGTTTTGCCCTCATAGTGGGAATAACTCAATATTAAAGGTCCCTTAATGGGAAATGATTTTTATTTTCCCCTAATAAGAATAACTCACAAGAAATGGAAAAGTAAACCTAATGCACTCCTTCACCTCATTCCCTTGCTTTCAAAACAATAACAAATAAATAAATAGATAAATAGATAGATAAATAAATAAATAAATCCAACTTTATTGAAGCATGACAATAAAACCACTGGTACCTCCATCTCCAGAAAACACTAGCAGGAGAAACCTATACAGGAGAAAAGCCAGGAGCAGCTATGACTATCATTGGTAAAGGGTGGTACCTGTGACATTTCTTAGTCCTAATGAATCCTCTGTTTATTATTGTATTTTCTTTTCAAGCTTTAGAAGCAACAGCAAATCTCCAAAATATTTTAGATTAGAATGGATTTTTGTACAAAGGTAAATTCCTAATGATACAAAGTTATATTCGCCGGGCGGTGGTGGCGCACGCCTTTAATCCCAGCACTCGGGAGGCAGAGCCAGGCGGATCTCTGTGAGTTCGAGGCCAGCCTGGACTACCAAGTGAGTCCCAGGAAAGGCGCAAAGCTACACAGAGAAACCCTGTCTCGAAAAACCAAACAAAAACAAAAAAAAAAAACAAAAAAAACAAAGTTATATTCAAGCTAACAAAAATTAACTTAGAGCTGTATGTCTACAACTGTAAAATCCTAATCTTTTAAAAGCTACTAGCTTATTATAAATTGTTAAAGATAATTAAGACATGTAAATTAATGGCCAATCATGATATATGTAAGTAAATTGGTTGCAACTCTGTGGGTTTGGTCCTGGGTTTCAGTACCAACATTGTAAGTAAATTTGTTGCAACAATTCTGGGGACAGCTCTTGATGGCTGAAGCTGCAAGGACACAGTTCAGCCCTGGAGGGCGAGGTATCCTGGACACCTCCAGCTACTCAGAACAACAGCTCTGCCCTGAAGGTGTCCCAGACACCTGGAGCTGTTTAGCACAGCTTTGATGGCTAGAACTGCAAAGAAGCAGCCCAACCCAAGGAGGGAAATTTTTCTGACTTCTTGGGAAAGTCAGGCATGGAACTGCTTCAGCAGGGAAGGGTATCCTGACTGTTCGGGAACGTCAGGGTATACCTGGTGTGATGGGGGATGGTCTCCCTGCAGGATATAGCAATCCTGCTCCTATCCTGGAGGGTTGCTACAGCTGAGCTCTGCTCAGCCCCCACTTAAGGGGGCTTCCTAGCAGAGCTTTGCTTCTCCAGCAAATGATGTTGCTTCTTTTGCTTCACTCTGCACTGTCCACTGAGGGACCTCTCAGCAAAGATGTTCTGTTCAGCTCCTCCTTGATCTGCTCTTTTAGCTCTCCTTTGTTTTGTCCACTGAGACGTCTCAGCAAGGATCTTTTCTATGCCAGTGAATGAAGATCTTCATACCCAAAACTCTTGAGAAAGAGATTTATTTGGGAAGGAGGAGTACAGGAGAGCAGCTGCCTCTACCAGGGTGGAGAGAACAGCCTTTTTTCTAACTGACCAGGCAGGGCAGTTTTCACAGGAAGTCTTAGGGGTGGAGTCAACCAAGGGTTGACTTGGGGACGGGGTTCTACTGTCCTGCTCTGTGATTGGTTGGTTTCACAAGTCAGTTGGCCAGGGGCAGAGATGGCTCTGATCTGACTGAGCCAAACTGTGTTTCTCTCAGCCCTGATCTGAGCCATCTTTTCCTAGTTCTGGGCTCCAGGGTCAGAGTGGGTTTCTTTAGCTAGCCCCTTTTCTCTACAATATAAATGATCAAATTCTCTAATATGCTCAAAATTAAGTTTGCAGTCATCCTGAATACAACTATGATTCATTTTTAAAAGACAAGTTTTGCCTTTCTATATATGCTGTCAAAATTAAGCCTAAAGCAATTAACTAAAAACACAAAAAGGTTACCTAAAATCAAGTATACTTAATAGTTGACTGCTTAATCAAATTATGCATCTATCCAATAATTCATGGGATCATTACCAAAATAACAAATGTCATCTAAATAAATACTTAAGAAAAAGAAATTTTATCATGTCTTTTGTTAATAAAACATAGTTTTAAAATTTATATTTTTTAAAACATAACCAAAAATTAATAATAACAACATAAACAGGCTTAGGATGGATTTCAAAAATAGGACTAAATAGGAATCAAGAAAGTTCTTCTGGCTAATATGAGGGTCAAAAAATGAAAGCATAATTCTGTGTGTCTTAAATCTCCTGGTATGTCAAAAGGAGTTAAGCCAAAAATAAAATCAATAAAATTGGATCATTTTAAAGTTTTTCATCAAAAATTAATTTTCTTGACTCTACCAGTGGACTCTGATTTTTACACAAGTCCCTATGCATTTGCAACTTCACAACAAAAGTCAGGGCTTTATGAGGACATTCATTCCCTTATCTCATTCTCCTTGCTGACCTGCATTCCTGTGTTCCCAGCACTGAGTGACACAGGCAGTTTTAGGTGTTCGAAGCAATTCTCAATAACTTAGTATAAAGCATGTCCAGTCTATTGGGCTGGGTTGTTTGGTGTCAACTTGATACAGGCTGAAATCATCTGAGAAGAGGAAATCTCAATAGAGAAAAAATGCTTGAATATGACCAGGTTGTAAGCAGGATTGGAAGACATTTCCATTATTAGTGAATGATGAGGGAAGACTCAGTCCATTCAAGTGGAGCCATCTCAGGGTCAGTGGTCTGGGTTCTGTATGAAAGTAGGCTTTGTAGACCATGGGGAGCAGTACAGTAAGAAGTATCCCTCTATGGCCTCTGCATCAGCTCCTTTCTGTAGGTTCCTGCCCTATTTGAGCTCATGTTCTGATTCTTTTGATGAGGAACAGTGATATGGAAGTATAAGCCAAATAAAGCATTTCCTCCCCAACTTGCTTTTGGTTACAAGTTTCATTGCAGCAAAAGAAACCATACTTCCAGCTCCCTGCAGTGGTTATAGAGCTGCACAAAGGACCACTAGTGCCCCCCTCAACCAGAGATCCCAGACTATAGCATGTCAGGTCAAAATTGCCCTCCAACATTCTGACAGGAAGCTCTACTTGGCTAGTGAGAACTAAGTGACAGGAGCAGCTTCCTTAGAGACAAGAGTGCTGTGAAGGGACACAGCACTTCCACCCCAGCCACAGGACTCTCCCAGACCTGCAGGGATCAGCATTGTGCTAGATCTTGTACCTGGCCTCCAAAAGTTAGCCCTGCAGTTTTCCTGCACTCAGTAGATGCTTCAGCTTCTTCCTCCTGATAACATTGTCTCTAGCATGCACAGACCATTACTGTGTATGCGGAGTTATCCATCTGCCTCATGGTGGAAAGGGCACCTGGTCCATCCATCACTTGGACAATTGACTCTTTTGCATGGGACATCTTTTCTTCAGATGTTTCACTTGTCTAGTGGTCTCTGGTTTCCCTAGTTGGATGCTTTTCTTCTCCTGGAAAGATAAAAGCAAAGCCGTGCCCCAAATCTAACTCTGGGGGATTCCCTTTTCAACAGCTTATATCGTTCCTAGGGCAAAATGGTTTCAGGCAAAAAAAAAAAAAAAAAAAGTATTATCTTTCAATTGAAAATATTTTTGAAATTAATATACCTTATTAGTATGTGTGGATAAATATACCTATCTATATTCTCATCTCTCTTTTTATATGAATTCAAAGTTTAAGTGTATTTATTTTTAGATCACAAAAGATGTTCAGTTGCCAGATTTTTTGTTCGGCTACTAGCTCACAAAAACTGATAGAGACTTCTTAGGCTCCTAACTAACTCTTATAGCTTACCTTAACCCATATTTATTCATCTGTGTGTTGCTACCACACCACTTCTGGCTTTTACCTCTCCTCCTGCATGTCTTGCTCCCTCTTTGACAGGCTGGTGATCCCACCTTTCTTTTTCCTAGAGACCTCTCTGTCCCAGACATCCTGCCTAACTTCTTCCTTTCTATCTAAGGGCCATTCAGCTCTTTATTAAACCAGTCATGGTGACACATCTTCACAGTAAAGGAATATTCTGCAACAACATTCACTTTGAATTTCAGCCTGCATTTTGCAAGCAGCTTCTACATTTAAATCACTGTAATTCTTATGTGCCTGCCTTTGCCTCCCAAGTGTTAGGATTAAAGTTGTAAATCACCACCTCACTATGGATTTCTTATAATAGTTATTCTCATAGGGCTGTACTGGCTTAATTTGGTCCTACATTTTCCTTATATTTTAATGTTAAGGGTAAATGTTCAAATTTTTTCAAATGTGTAATCTATCATTTTTGATTATTTATTCTGAATTTGTTACCTGGAAAATTTTAATTTTCTAGTCTTAATTAAACATTATGCCAATTTGTCCCTATTTCATTACTTTCAGATGTTTTATCTGTCTTGCCTGCATGGGATACATAAAATTTCATGTCTTTGCTAAGTTTTGCTGGGTGTTGCCATTTCCATTCTGCCTCCCATGACCTGATCTCTTTGCCATTTATCTGACCAGTTAGTGGTTTTCCATTTTTATTACCATATACTGCACATGCACCATGAATTGGAGAAGATAAATGTTCCTTTTGTCTTCCTCAGCTGTTAGTCTTATATCCAATTGTGGTTCACTGATTTTGTGGTGCATTCCTCAGACTTGGCCATTCCATCCCAAGACTAGAGGCTGCCATTTTTCCATTAGTTTGGAATCCCTCAATGATTGATGAACCATCAGTAAACCATGACTTAGCCAAGTGATGTGACCATTCTGTTGGTCCCTGCAGTTCAATAGTTGCTTCTCTTGGAGGAGGGGTGAGCACTTTAGGCAATGGAAATATTTCTTCACTGCGGGAAGACACAGACCCCTTGGTGCTCCATATCCCAGTCACTAAGGAATTCTGATATATACCGGTTCCAATGCAATGCCTTTCCATCCATGCTAAGGACTCTGTCTTTGAAGAGATCCAATCCATCATTGTAAGGGGTGCCCAGATCACCATAGGAAAGTTGGCCTTCACTATCAGGTTCTCCATGCCTCATAAAATGTCCAGATTTGTTTCTCAAAGAAAAGATATTTACTCTACTTATACGGAAAGTATTTGCAATAGAATCCAAAAGGTAAATATAGGCTTTATGAAGAGTCCCTAGATGCCAATTCACCAATAAATATGATATCTATCATTAGGGCATCATCTGGTTCAATAAAGGTCAGAGTTGCATGCACAGAGAAGAGCTTAATGGCTGCTGCAAAAGCTGCTGTTCCTCCTGTCCCCACTGGAAATTAGCTACCTTTCCAGTAATTCTACAGAGGGTTTATTACAATATTCTGTAAATATGGTATCTGATTTCTCTAGTGTACAAACATACCAATTAGGAGCGGTAGCTGTGTTTTGTCCCTGGGTAATGGGATTAAAGGTGTGAACCACCACCACATATAGAATTTAGAAAGTTATGGAAGTCTGTCTCAGCAGGGATGAAAAGTATGGCTACAATCACTCTGTTCCAAGTCACTCCAATTCTTACAGATTTAGAAAACAAGTTTGAACTGTAGTAACCACTTGAGTTTACTTTTAAAAATTTAAATCTCTTAACTGTGATTTTAACAGCAAACAATAAAAATATCCTTTTTATTTAAGAAGAAAACTCAAAAGCTGGTGTCCAAAATGTTGTAGGCCACATGACAATCTACAGTCTAACACTGGAATGTGGAATTAAGACTTGTGGTATAAGAAAACCAACGTTTCATTCCATGCTAGCAAGGCAAGTGTGCCTTTGGTAAATTCTTAGAAAATTTTTACTATCTTTTTTTCTTGCCAGATCAATTGAAAGACATTTGTTTGTGTTTATAGGTTAGTTTGGATTGAATGACCAAGCTGTCTGATGAACGATCACCTCTCCTTGATAAGCAGGTCCCTCCTGTTCAAATGTAATCTTTTATCAATCTCAATGATATCCACTGCTTTTCTTCTCCTGTGAAAACAGAGGCAAAAATCTCTTCCCCAATGGAACACATATCCTAGTTTCCATTCTGAGGTTAACACATTTAAAATATACAAACTGATTTAATTCAGGAGTTTTTTGTACTATACAATGTCTCTCTGCAGTTATTATTCATTCTCATTAGCATTTAAAATTTAAATTAATAAAGCATTGTGTAATCTAACTCTGGGGGTCTTGATGCTGACAGGGAATGACTGTATTAAATTTGATATTGGGGCCGGGCGGTGGTGGCGCACGCCTTTAGTCCCAGCACTCGGGAGGCAGAGCCAGGCGGATCTCTGTGAGTTCGAGGCCAGCCTGGGCTACCGAGTGAGTTCCAGGACAGGCGCAAAGCTACAGAGAAACCCTGTCTCGAAAAACCAAAAAAAAAAAAAAAAAAAAAAAAAATTTGATATTGGGGCCTCAGGCAGGGCCACTCAGGGCATTTCCCAGTGACAAAGGGTTACCTTGTCTGTCCCTTGATAATCTACATTCATCAGTTCAATCCCAGCCTTGGCCACACCTTCTGCATACTCCAGAAGGCTGAGACCTTATTTTTGAACTATCTCCAGAAAAAACCATGGGCTTTTCTATGCAGGGGCTATACCCCTGAGCCACATTCCTGGGATTATTTAAATATTGCATTGTACTCGTGTTTATTGCCATAACTTAATTTTGGGTCCAGAAGCTCAACCTATATTGAGCCCATCTGCCCCATTCCTCCCATCACCCCATGTTCCCCACTAGTTATGTTTCCCTTTCACAGCAAGCTTACACTCCCTGGTGGATACTTGTGAGGTAGGTGGCATATCAGAAGTTGTAACATGTGAGGTGTTGCAGAGTAATGGGAATCACAGGAAGAGTGTACAGAGTCATGGTGTGATGGGGTTGGCTGAGCACCATTGGTACTGTCCAGGCTGGTTTCTCAGTGTATGGTGAGTCCAGGTCAGCATCCTACAGGCTATGGAAGGTAGTCCCTGAGCTTCAGCTTGCAGAGGTGAATGATGGAGACTGAATGGCTGCGCTGTCCTCAACAGCTGAGGGCTTACATCAGCTGCATCTATAGCAAGACACAACCACACACCTCTGCACCTAAACCAAACTACACCTTCTGTGGTCATAGATGGCTGAAGCAGGGACATGTCCCTGAGCCACCATGCCGACACTGGATCCAGCAAGCTATCCCTCTCTGTACAGTACCTGCTCTATGTCCCATCACTTGACCGTGTTCCACAGAGCCAGTAGTAACTAGATTCTCTGCAAGACTGTCATTTGGCATCTCAGTGCCTCCTCCTCCTCAGAGGTAGCCAGGATAACCTGCTACACCTTCAAACCCTCCTTTGACATAAAGACTTCTTTGGCAAGTACTGTAATCTGGAGGGGGCAGGGGATTCATGACCAGCCATCCTGAGCCAGGGAGAAACCAGGAGGACCTCTTCACTTGGTACAGGTCTTAGATTCAGGACAGGAGCTGACCCAACACAGAATTTGTATTTGTATACCACAGGTGCTGAAAATGTTCCTCAGAAATTAAAATGTTTGGAAAGAAAAAAAATTCAAAGATAGAATTATTTTGTGACCCTTGAAAGGATTTCAGATCATATTTTGATGTTCATCAAATCTTGACATCCAGGTTGGACTCTTGAGGAGGGAAATATTCAGCTTCTAGGGATTCAAACTTGATCTCGGGTAAAATAAACTGCAAAGGGGGACAAGTGTATAGGGCCAGAATGACAAACAGGAAAATTAAAGCAGTGTGTGGATAATATAATGATGAATTTATGGGGATGTGATTTGTTGCAGCAATGAAAAACACAGATTATGTTTTAATGACTCAAGGCCCTGTCTACTCACAGCACAGAGAAACAAGACACTGTCTGGCCTATAGGTCAGCAAATATTTTGTCTATTTGGCCATTCACAGAAAGCCACCATGCCTGCCCTGTCCTTAGGTCTCTGTTGGTACATCTTGGAGAACACCAGAGTCTGGAGTTGCCTTGCCATGCTCGATAACCCATAAAGTCAACTTGGATAATATCAATTTATGGGATGCCCAACTGTGACCTGTGAGCTCCATACATGCACATTCACACAGAGTACACACACAAAATGATACAACTGGGGGCCAGTGAGATGATTCTGGTGGTAAAGACACATGCTACCAAGCCTGGTTTGTTTGTTTTTTTTTTGTTTTTTTAACCTGAGTTCCATCCCTGGGACCCACATGGTTGAAGGAGAAAGTGGATTCAGGTAAGTTTGTCCTCTCACCTCCACACATGCATGCCATCACCCCTACATTAACAAATACATGCAATCTTAAAAAGTTTATAAGGGTATACATGGGAATCCTGGCTTATGATCCATTTACTGCCTTGTGACTTTCTAAGTGGCTTCACCTCCCTGTGCCTGTTATTTAGAGAGATGTAAATGCACTACACTTGTTACCATGGATACAATAACCAGATGGAGCATCAACATCCAGAATTTTTCTGGCCAAGATGGTCTTTCTTGTCTGTGCCTCAGATTCCCATGTGAGAAGTGGAAGGTCTTTGCAAAATCTTGCCTTCTAAGAGGTTCTTTGGTTTTGTGTAATCTCAGCTTAGTGTGCCTCCACAGTAAACAGGGAAGCCTCTTTTTTGTCATTCTCCTTGTCCTGTTCCAGGGACTCCTGGGCACAGCTCTGGCCCTGGTGTGCTCACTTACCCTCTATATGAGGCCACTGAAACTGCAGTTTAGCCATGAACAGAGGGGCCTTGGTACTATATATCTCTTCATAAACAATGCCTCATACTGAATTTGTTACCCTAGCCCATGTAAGACTCTCAGGACATTTAGACTCCAAAGCAGATTAGATCCTGGGCCTTGTTCCATCCTTCCATGCTGAACTGATGGCATTCTACCTCAACGAAGGTTCTGGACTCCAACCTGACCCCAGGAACATTATGATCTTCTCATGCACCTCCGGCTATTAGCTGTATGTCCCCAGACACATAGTTAAGACTCTCTGTGCTCTGGCTTCCTCAATCACTAGTCAAGCCCAGTTCCCCAGGTACTAAGGCCAAGGGGCAGGATTCAAGGGCTACAGTGTGAGTTCTAGACCAGTCTAGGCAACTGAGACAGACTCTGTCGCAAAACACACACAATTTTTCTTTTAACAAGAGTTTTTGTCTGCACTTTTTGTTTACTTTTGGGACAGGGTCTCAGTGTGGACCTGTGTATGAACAACCTGGATACATCAATGTTTTCATATCAGATGGCTTTCTTTGGATAGAATGTTGGCTCAGCATATACAAGCTCTGCATAAACAGGGCATGGTCGTGAAACTTGTCATCCCAGGAATTGGAGGTGGAAGCAGAAAGGTCATGAGTTCAAGGTCAGCCTGAATTTCATGAGCCTGTTTAAAAAAAAAAAAACACAAAAAAAATGATTAAAAAAAAAATCATGGCTCAATGGTCCTCATGGCATGGCTCAGCAGGTAAAGGTGCTTAAAGCCAAGACAGATGATTTGGTCTTCAGGACCCAAATGGTAAGAAGGGAGGAAGGGTCCTACAGGCTGTCATCTGATTTCAAGCTCTGCTATGCATGTGTACTCACAAACACAAGAATAATAAGTTAAATCTTTAAAAAAAATACAAAGGGATGAGAGATGGTTTAGCAGCTTAGTACCTGGCATGGACTGCACCATGACTACTGCTGATTGACAAAGTTCTAGCTTTTCGACATTGTAGATCTTAATTCTCCAGCATCTTTTTATTTACAGTGTTAATAATTCTCACTACATGTTTTGAAGTTTCCTTATGCTTTTTCCTGTGGGAAATAATTTGTGGGTTCAGTGGAGGATGAGGATGTATACAATGGCAGTCTCTTTAAACAAAATTCTTGGAAAAAAATCTCCAACACCGTGGAATTACATAGTGTGATAATTATGCCTAATCCCACACAAGAATCCCCATTGTGTCTCCTGATTACACCAAGAATAAAGAACTTAAAGATGTACTAACTGGATACACCTGGTCCCAAGGATAAAGGAAACAATGGGCTCACATCCACAAAGGCATTTTGATACTTGCTGAATTTATCGCTTTTTGCCTCAGGGAAATTGCTGTGATGAGGTTGATGGCTGCTTTCATCAAAGAATCTTTAAGTCTGTTTTCAATTTTGCTTGAGTTTAATGTTCAGTTATAGAGTATAAAGGGTATAGTCCTTTTTCAATAAAGCAACAGCTATCCTCATTTACTCTCAGATCACAGCAGTCTCCTTCCTTTGCTGATAACTCAATCGCTTTGGGATCTGAACACCTATAAAGCTGAACTCCAGCAAGTACCTCTTGTAGAAAACACAGTTCAGTTTCCAGCACCCACATGGCCACTCACATCTGAAACTACCACATTGATTACATCCTTATGGTACTGTCCAGAATTAATTCTTTCATGATTATGATGATGATTCTTCATTGCAAAGGCTTTGCCACACTGCCTACATTCATAGGGTTTCTGTCCAGCATGAATTCTTTCATGACTATGAAGACTACCCTTCTGTGTAAAGGCTTTGCCACATTGATTACATTCATAGGGTTTCTCTCCACTATGAACTCTTTCATGAATATGAAGACTACTCTTTTGTGTAAAGGTTTTACCACATTGAATACATTCATAAGGTTTCTCTCCAGTATGAATTCTTTCATGACTGAGAAGATACTTCTTCTGTGCAAAGGCTTTACCACATTCATTACATTCATAAGGTTTCTCACCATTGTGACTTCTTTCATGACTTTCAAGATGACTCTTCCGTGTAAAGGCTTTACCACATTGTTTACATTCATAGGGTTTCTCTCCAGCATGAATTCTTTCATGACTGAGAAGATTCTTCCTCAGTGCAAAGGCTTTACCACATTGATTACATTCATAGGGTTTCTCTCCACTATGACTTCTTTTATGACTGTGAAGAGTACTTTTCCCTGTAAAAGCTTTACCACATTCATTACATTCATAGGGTTTCTCTCCATTATGACTTCTTTCATGATTGAGAAGATTCCTCTTCTGTGCAAAGGCTTTACCACATTCATTGCATTCATAGGGTTTCTCTCCATTGTGACTTCTTTCATGAGTGAGAAGATGACTCTTCTGTGCAAAGGCTTTACCACATTCATTACATTCATAGGGTTTCTCTCCGGTATGAATTCTTTCATGACTGAGAAGATGACACTTCCTTGCAAAGGCTTTACCACATTCATTACATTCATAGGGTTTCTCTCCAGTATGAATTCTTTCATGACCAAGAAGATGACTCTTCTCTGCAAAAGCTTTCCCACATTCATTACATTCATAGGGTCTCTCTCCTGTATGAATTCTTTCATGAATGAATAGCTTATATTTCTCTGCAAAGGCTTTACCACATTCATTACATTTATAGGGTTTCTCTCCAGTATGAATTCTTTCATGACTGAGAAGATTATTCTTCCGTGCAAAGGCTTTATCACATTGATTACATTCATAGGGTTTCTCTCCACTATGACTTCTTTCATGACTATGAAGACTACTTTTCTGTGCAAAGGCTTTACCACACTGATTACATCCATAGGGTTTCTCTCCAGTGTGACATCTTAGATGTGTGAGAAGATGACTGTTACGTGTAAAGGTTTTGCCACATAGGATTTCTCTCCACTGTGAAATCTTTCATGACTGTGAAGACTTCTCTTCTGTGCAAAGGCTTTACCACATTCATTACATTCATAGGGTTTCTCTAAAGTATGACTTCTTAGATGAATGAGAAGATAACTGTTATATGCAAAGGCTTTGCCACATTGCTTACATTCATAGGGTTTCTCTACAGTATTATTTCTATTATGTATCTGAAGATAAGTGGGGCATGCAAATGCTTTATCACATTGATGATATTCATACCTTTTCTGTCTAGTTTGTATTCTATGTACTTGATGAAGATTGTGACATGCAAAGACTTTATAACTCTGATTAGACTCATAGGGTTTTCCTTCTAAATGAGTTCTTTGGTGTCCTTTTAATGAGGAATCATATGTAAAGGCTTTATGATGTTGATTACATTCATAAAGAGCCTCTTCATTATCAGGTGTTTGATGTGTTTGATGATGCTTGTAATGGCTAAAGCCTTTAGTAGATGACTCACATTTATTATATTTTCTTCCCACATGAACTTTTTCACATCTTTGAAGAGAACTTGAAGAACTAAGAGTTTGACCACACTGATTGCATTCATAACATTTTCTTATACTGTGAGGCACACTACACGTGCACAGTGAACCAATTGAAAGAGATGGATTTCCATATTCCTGGTACTCATAAGGTTTTTCTCCAATATGAGTTTGCTGATAAATTCCCACTGAAGTTGGAAAACCAATTAATTGTAAACTTGTATCACAGTCATCAAGTCTTCTCATAGTGGGAACTACCACATATCTTCCAGTTGCTCTGAGAGAGACAGAACTACAATGCTTCTTTCCATGTCCCTTATGCTCACATGGATTGTATCCAGAGTGACAGATGACACACCTGGTAAAGGAAGATAACAAATAAAGGGTTTTCACATTGCATTCCCATAGTTGAACGTGTGTCATACAGATGTGGAATAGGGCTTCATGTTTCTACACCAAGACAACCTCCTGGTCTCTCATAAAAATGCTCCTCTTACTAAACTATGCTAAATAAATCACTCATTTCACATATATGGAGAACACGAGCTTTAGTATGGAAGCTTTGCTTATAAAAGGTCTTGGACATTCTCTAATCCTCTCATCAATGTGTATACCTTATGTGATAAATGGAAGGCATGACAGTAAGTGGATGGACAGTCCTACACGATGCCTCACACATGGCTGTGATTGAAACTATGACATCTATCATGGCATTGTTTCCTTGTCTTGTCCTTAATGGAATGCTTTGCAAACAGTGATCAGCTACCTCACATTGGAGAACATGGTGTTCTGTAAATTTAATAATTATCACAAAGCTATGCTTTTTACACAGTTGCATTTCATTAAAAGTTCAGAGTACATTAACATTTCTTTAAACATACATATATATCAGCTTGCACATGAAAATTACCTTCCATTTCTTCTAGAGCTCTGACAATGTTCTTCAATATTACAGTCTTCCCATTTGTACCCTAAAATACAGTAGCAGAAAATATACATGGTATATTACTGGAAATTAGGCACACTTGAAATTACTATCTTTCATGAAGCTTAGTACAATGCCTACTTTATTCACCAGAGAAGAGCACCAATCTCCAAGAAAAGCTTGTCCCCTTAAGTTAACAAGTGACAGAAAGCTCATATTCTTACCTATACAAGTGAGGTTCCAGTAGGTTTCCAGCATCACATCTTTGTAGAGACTCTTCTGGGAAGGATCCAGCAAAGCCCACTCTTCATGAGTGAAGTTCACATGCACATCCTCATAGGTCACTGCATCCTAAAATGTCCCATATATGTTCATAATTGAAATCATGAAACTGACTGAATTCCAAATATACACTTCATTGAGAACATATTTATACAATTCTGTGTTCAAAACATTCTATGACATAGGTCAGTAAATATCAAATGCAGTCACCAACTCATTTTAAAAGGAAACAGAAAAAGAGGATGACACCTTCTATTCCTGTGCAGAAGGTACATAGTGAGACCCTGTCTCTAACAAAAAAATGGAAAGCATTCAGGGCTCACTCAAAATTCCTTCATAGAGTTAAATATTCACTCCAGTTCTGCACCTGTCTATCATAAACTGGAATGACCCCTATTGAACTGTAAGGCTAATAATTCCCAGGAAGGAAAGCATTTTTAAGAAGTTACTGACTGACAGATCAATGAATTCTCAAGAACATTAGTAAAGTAAATGCTGATCCTAAAACAGTAAAACAAACAACAATAACAAAAGGGAGGGAGTATGTGAATTTGGGTCAACAGACAAGATCATCTGTTGTGTCTGGTGGTAGTGCATGCTTTTAATCATAGAACTTAGGAGACAGAGGCAGGTAGGTGGATCTCTGTGAGTTTAAGGCCAGCCTGGTCTACAAAGCGAGTTCCAGGACAGCTAGGACTGTTACACAGAGAAACCCTGTCTCTAAAAATCAAATAAAAAAATCACTTGTTGCTTTTCAAGAGGTTCTAGATCAGTTCCCAACACTGACTGGAGGTTAGCAACTATTACCAATTCCAGGTCAAGAGAATCCAATGCTCTCTTCTGGCTTCAGTAAGGGCCAGGAAGACAAGTGGTACACACACACACACACACACACACACACACACAGAGTCAAAATTTTCAGACATTTAAAAACAATATAAACAAAAAATGTAAAAACACAAAGGTAGTGACAATATTACACACCTGCAATCAAGTAATTCAGGAGATCACTATTAATATAATGAATGTACGCATTCTTGTTTTTACTATATCTTACATTATTTGGAGTCTCTACTGGTGGTGATGGCATGCCTACATGAGAAGGAAAGGGGCTGTTCACTTTCAACAAAACAAAGAAACGTGGTGAGACTATATTCCTCCAGAAAACTTCTTCCTCCTAAGGGTTTTATAAGTCACCAATGAAGGCTCACACCAAAGACAAATGCTCCAACTCAGCACACTACCTGGAAGATTTTTCATTCAACCCTCAACATTTTGACACAGGTCATGACAAGCTCACAGTCAAATCATGATGCAAAATGTATTTAGTCTGATTTCAAAGATTCCCATTTTATGTAATGGTCCCAATACTGCTTGAATGTTCACAGTTTCTTCTAACATGCAAGGAAGTCTTTTGACTATGACCTCATGCAATATCAAATCATGAGTCATATCAACTCAAACACAATGGCACAGAATATACACTTTCCTTTCAAGGAATTAAGGAAAGATTGGACCAAGGCAAGTCTGAAACCATGCAGGGCAAACACCAAACATCTAATGATAATGTTTCAGTCCATGATCATCATGGGAAGAAGCATGGCAGCCAGTAGGCAGAGGTAAGGCTGGAGAAGCTGAGAGTTCTACATCTTGACCAGCAGGCAGCAGAAGGAGACTGAGGCACACTTGTCCTAGCTTGAGCATTTGAGACCCCAAAGCCCACAGCCACAGGACTCACTTCCTCCAAAAGGCCACATATATTCCAACAAGACCATAACTCCTAATAGTGCCCCTTCCCATAGGCCAAGTCTTCAAACACATGAGTCTATAAGGCCATTCCTATTCAAACCTCACCAGGGCTACCTTTGACTACTTACTGCCTAGTGCTTCAGAGGGGATCTGACACCTCCAATCCCAAAGGAAAATATTACAAAATCACCTGTTCTGTCACTTCTGGAGGTAAGCCTTTTTGAGGTGCCTTCTGTTTAGACACATAGCAGAGGTCAGTGTCTGAGAACTATATCATACACAACTGGATATCTCTGTTCAGGTGTATGAATACGTGATGGCCACCTTGGTTGATTTTATTGTATGTATGTCTCTCTGTATATGTGTCTCTACATGTCTTTCTATATGTTTCTATTAGTATTGTTTCCCTGTATTGACCAGTGGCTTTGTCTGGTGTGAAACACTCCTCTACCCATGTGCTCCCTCCTGTTGTGGACCCAAATGCTTTTGGCTCATCCCGGTTTCCCAGAGGTGAAAAAATATCCTCCACCTGTTCAACTTTAGGAGCAGAAGCACTTGCTTGAATTGTGCTTGATTCCTGCTCACATTCAGTGTTGGTCCCTGAGGGGCATTTACCCACCAACCCCACAGTTCCCCAGAGTTTTCTTGAGTGCAAGCAGCAGGAAATATTAGATAGAAGGATTTAGATTGTGGAGATAAAAAGATAGAAAATAAAGGATTGCCTCGAGAGGGCCTGGAACCTATTCCAATGAGCTCTGACTGTCTCTGCCCTAGGGTATATTTATAGAAATGCCAAGGGGTGAAGCAAACGACCCCCCCCAGTCCAGCCAAGTGCAGACCATCTCAGACACCTGCACTCAGGCCCATGGTTCTAATCATCCTCTCTATGCAGACCTGTTGGGTAAAGCCACGAAGAATCTGAAAATGGGCTCCCACAGGTCCCCCTTTCTTAATATATAAAAATTAACTCATTATTAATAGCTTACAGCAATCTCCATAGCCGTTAAACTTCCCAGTATGGGAGTAGAAGATGATAAAGATGACATTTCTCTTTTGGATTAGGTCCAAGGTGACTGACTATAGCAGTCTTTAGCTGCATCAAGCCCTTTCTGAACCAAAAAACTTAATGTAATTGCAAACTTAAAGAATCCCTTAGCTTCATCATTACCATTAACAGGTTAACATAAATATTGCTATACATAGTCACAATTCTCTCAGTCTTACAACTCAAAGCAAACTCTTAACAGAACCATTTGAATTAACATAAATGGTGCTATATATAGTTAATAATTTTCTCCGTCTTAATAGAACCATTTGAATTTTCTTGCTAACAAAACATAGGAAAAACTTCTGATGTTTCCACATCAAACTTAAATCTTTCCTTAACTTCACAAAACCAGGGTGCATTACTATCAGCAGGTTAACATAATTTCTGGAAACACACATTCAACCTTAATTCATTCATAATTCCTTTTTTTCTTTATAAACTTTTTTAAACAAAACCTCGAACCTAGTTAGAAAAACCCAAATTTAAATTCCTACAAACCCATATTGAAAAGCAATATTCTCAGTCTAACCATTAATACTTGGAAAACTTTTAACAAAACATCCAAAAGCAGTTTCTTAATAAAACTCTTTACACTTTAAAGGAATCTCTTGGTGTTCTTAACTAACAAAACATAACATTAATCCACTCAAATAACAAGAAAATATTTTTAAATTAAATAGACTAAGGAATATTAACTCTCCCTTTTCTTTATTTTTTTTTAAGCAAAATCTCAAGCCTAGTTAGAAAACCCAAACTTTTCCGTTTAAACAGTTCCATTTGTAACACAAAACCAGTTACATAAGTAATTCCATTTTTACATAAACAGTTCCATAAAACAGTTCTGTTTTAACACAAAACAAGTCATGAATCACCAGCATATACGCATACACAAAACTGCATCTTGGGTCTAGGTAGAAACAATAAATTTCTTCATTTAAACAGTTTCATTTTTAACACAAATAATTCCAGAAAACAGTTTCTAGGTCATTACTATAGGTAAATTCAAAATTGTCCCATTGCAATGAAATCACTATTGTTCATTTCTTAAGTCCCAAAATTCAAATAATTCTGGTACTAGCCTTCCAAATATGAATAAATCCATAACCAAAATCTTTTTGTAGTTTTATCTCTTTAAGTTCAAAAAGTTCAAAGAAATTAAATTCTGGTATCAGATTTTCACTTCCAAACATGAAAAGATGTTTTACAACCAAAACGTTTTGCAGTTAACCATTTTAGCTCAAACAAGTGTCTCTGCAATTTTCATTCTCAAGTCAGAGACCTTTTTAGTTACAGTAATATTTTAAACTGCACCGTTTTTTATGTTAGCTCAGGTTTTTCTGTGTTGCGTTCATTTTTCCATGGATCTCAGCTGTGGATGCCTTATGCTGGTTCTGGTGTCCACCATTCATAGCTTCTTAGCGGCTTCTGGAGCTTTTGAAAACAACTCAGACTGCCTGCTTTGCAGTCTAACTATGACAGTATCTTCTGTGTTTCAGGTTTTTCACCATATACATTAAGAATAGACTCATGCTTAACATTTACACTTTTTTTTACAAACTCACATATAACATATCTTACAAAGCATTTAGACTCACATTCAACATTTACACTTTTTACAAACTCACAGATAACATATTAACATCTACTTATTTATACTCCTTAAGGAAACTATAGAACTACTTTAGCAAATCTATTTCTTATTTACTTCTTATTTCTTATTTAAACTTACATCTACAACTAGCATCTTTACTTCTTACAAGCTTATTACTACATGTCTTAAGACTACCTTAGATACTTCTTGCAAGCTTATATTCTTATAGAAACTCTACAGATCTATTTTACAAACTTACATAGGGCTACCATTAGCAAACACCTAAAGATTTCTTAACACTTAGAGGAGATTTAACATTTTCTAACAAGACAGAATAATTTTCTACTTCTTTTTTTTTTTTGTTTTGTTTTTTTAAGATTTATTTATTTATTTATTTATTATGTACACAGTGATCTGCCTGCACATATCCCTGCAGGCCAGAATAGGGCACCAGATCTCATTACAAGTGGTTGTGAGCCACCATGTGGTTGCTGGGAATTGAACTCAGGACCTCTGGAAAAGCAGTCGGTGCTCTTAAGCACTGAGCCATCTCTCCAGCCCCAATTTTCTACTTCTTACTCTTAATTATTATCACTATCTCTATTAGAAAGATTCTCTTAACTAGACAGGAAGTACGCAAAGTATTTCCAAAGTTCAGAGCTCACAATCAGCTTTGATAGTTCTGAGAGTTCTTTTGAAACAAGAATCTATTTCTTTAATGGCTTTCTTAACTCTGGGATTTAGTGAGTGTTGTTAAACAATTCAGATGTTTTATAACAACTCTATTAAGAGCTATCTCAGTTTACAGCAAACCCAAAAAGAAAGAAAAGAGAAGAGAAGAAACACCTTGTAAGGAATATGCTGTTCCAACAGACAATTTTCCAACAGGAGAAGATAGTTATCTAAATTGGAGTGGGGTTTCAGACCTGCAGCTTTCAGCAGGTCTGAAAACATTGCTGAAACTTAGTTACAATTGTATAAAACTCCTCAGCAGTCTGGAAGCCTCTTTATTCTACTATCCCCAGACTGCAAGATGGAACCTTAATATCATGAAAATTGATTTAGCTGCTTTTTACACTCAAACTCTGATACAATTCCCCCCTTATTAATTTTTTAAAGCTGTATTTGCCATGAGTTCTTTAACCATGCTGATGTTTCTGATAGATTTTTATTAACCAAATATTTTCACCAAAACTGTTACTATTCAAAGGAGTCAAGAACATAGATGTTCTTTCATGAAACACATCCTTCATTAGCTTACTCTGAGGAAAAGCATTTTCAGGATTTAGTATTTTCACTTCATTAGCTTTAACCCCTGATGTTAGGAGCTGTGATATTTAGCATGGATTTCTTATAAGGAACTTTCAGGTGTGAAGCAACTCTTTTTTTGAGATAGATTTTCTGAAGTTTGTTTCCCATCTATAAAGCAGTCATTTCTTTTTGAATGTCTGTTTTCTTATCTACTGATTAGATTTGCAAAGGAATCATTCATTGCAGGTTGTTTGTTTAAGAGGCTTCTTAATAATAAATAAATAAAAATAAAACTTTTTTTATTTTCCCATAAGTTTCTTCATATCTAAGACAATGTTCAGTCTATAAACTGCTTTCTCTTGCTTTCTTGAGGATTTTAAAGTGGCTTGTTTGCTCTTATAGGTAGCTTTTTGTCATCCAACTACCGCAAAAACTTTGTACAGCTATTAGGGAAAATAAGTATTTTATCAATGGAGCCCCAAACTGCAAAGCTCCTAGTTCCGTATCCTTTCAATTTTTCATTGGAACTGACATTCACAAACTCTTAGATGATTTTCCTTTTCATTTTCAAAGCTGTACTTTAAAGTTTACTAATGGATGTCTTTTTGAGCTGAAAAGTTTTTTTCAGGCACTGTCACCATCTTTAGTGGAAAAACTACCTTTCCCAGAATGCATTTCTCTTATATGTTGTAAGTTACCTTATGGACTTCATTTCCCATAGTTCTTTTCGGGTCTGAGAGTCAACTTCTGGTTCTCTTTTACTGGGTTTTCAAAGTTCTTGCCAGGAGGTTTGAACCAAGCGTTTTATGTTTTCAATTACAGGACATTAGGAGATTTCTGTTCTGAGCTGGCTTCAACAGGTGTCTCTGCTCTATCGGACACCAGCCCGGAATCAGAACTGCACCTGCCTCGTTAGCACGCATTGAGCCTGGCATTTCTTATTGCAACTTTCCTTTGGGCTTTTGTTTGCCTTGGCCAGTCAGTGAAAAACAAAAGCATTTACAACAGAGCTTTCCCACAGCTCCTTCAGAGAGATTTTTCTCCCCCTGATAGATCTTTCTCTCATTTACTCTCCCAAGCAATTATCTCAGGGGACTTTGACCCACTGTCTTTTACTAGCTTGAAGAAACAGAGCTTAGAAGAGGTTTTTAGGAACTCCATCACTGCCTCCTGCATTGCAGGGAGGATTTTTAAAGCTTGAAAAAAAGAACTTAGGTTTTGCTCTCTTAAGAGGTTTGTTTTCCCTTAGAGCTAATCACAAGTGATTCCCATACTAACATCTTCAGGTGATTCTAATTTTTGTCCTTCTGAGAGAGAAAGTTAAAGGCTTTAGTTTTTGAGTTTAAGAGAGCTTTTAGTTTGAGAGAGAAAGATTAAGGCTTTTCGGAGATATTTTTTCCCCCAAATTTTTCAAGAAAAGCTTTTTAGTTTAAGAGAAAGATTTTTTTTTTTCCCCAAGAGAGAAAGATCAACTTTTCCCAAAACTTCTGAACTTTAAACTTTTTTGCTTCTTACACCATTTTTGCCTCAGGGAGAAAACACTTTCTCCTGCCACTTGGACTTAGCATTTCAGCTGTCCCCAGGCCAAAAGCTTCCATAGGAAACTTTTTTCTGCCCAATAAGCTCAAAGAAGAGCTTTTTTACTACCTGTAAAGCTCAAAGAAAGATCCCCCCCCCCAGTTTGCATTCATAGCCCCCAAAGTTAGAAAACTGAAGAGTTTTCCTGTCTAGTTGCTTTTAGTTATTTTAAATTTTTTCTACACAATCTTACGCTTCTAAGTTTTTCCTACACTATATTACTACACTACACCTTATACTTATTTTTCACAGATAGAAATTGATAAAGAGATAGAAGATAGAAAATTTGATAGAAGAGATTTTTGCGCTGCAGCATCGGACATCCTTCCAGTCCATTTTTTCCTTTTCTCTTGAGGATAAAACCCCTGCCCTTATTAATATTCATATTCCATTACAACACCAGACATGTCCCCCTTTTTTTCCCCACTGGCAGGACCTGACAACACACTTTCACCAAAAACTCTGTAATAAAACTATTATTTTCCTTTGTCTTTGGTTCCTATTACTTTGTCTTTAGTCCCTGTTTATTTATCTTTAGTCCACCCCCTTTTTTTTTTATTCCCTGTTTGTGGCGCCATTCTGCGGGGTGTTTACCCACCAACCCCACAGTTCCCCAGAGTTTTCTTGAGTGTGAGCAGCAGGAAATATGAGATAGAAGGGTTTAGATTGTGGAGATAAAAAGATAGAAAATAAAGGATTG
This sequence comes from Peromyscus eremicus, assembly GCF_949786415.1. Classification (NCBI taxonomy): domain Eukaryota; kingdom Metazoa; phylum Chordata; class Mammalia; order Rodentia; family Cricetidae; genus Peromyscus; species Peromyscus eremicus. The sequence goes on along the minus strand of NW_026734286.1, from coordinate 7,720,536 downwards.
CCTTGAGAGGGCCTAGAACCTATTCCAATGAGCCCTGACTGTCTCTGTCCTAGGATATTTATAGAAATGCCAAGGGGTGAAGCAAAAGACTTCCCCCCAGCCCACCCAAGTACAGACGATCTCAGACACCTGCACTCAGACCCATGGTCCTAATCATCCTCCCTATGAGGACCTGCTAGATAAAGCCACGAGGAACCTGAAAATGGGCTCCCACAGGTCTCTAAAAACACTTTGGCCCTAAAACCAGAGCCAAATCTGCCCCGACCAACTGAACATAAAACCAACCAATCGTTGAACAGAAAAACAACCTGAGCACAAAATCTATCCAATCTGAGCTTGTCCAAGCTCAAGGGGATCAAAATCTGACCAATTGCTTCCCTGAAAATCTTCTCCCTGGAAAAACTCTGCCCCTAAGAAGCCTATAAGGCCCTCTGCCTGCTCAGTTATCAGCTGTCCTTCTCCACACTGGCAGAGGCAGCCACTCTCCTGGATTCCTCCTTCCCAAGTACATCTCTTTCTTGAAAGAGTTCTGGGTGAAGATCTTTCACTGGCAAGGAGCAGAGTCTCTGCTAGGAAGTTCCCTTAGGGGGGCACAGCAGAAGAAGAAACAGATACCTCTGCTGGACCAGAAGTAACAACTTTTAGCTGGAACCAGAGCAGATTGATAAATTTCTGTAGGGTTTTCCCCTCATCAGAGTGAATCAAAAGAGGTAGTAGCTAAGAAGAAATGGATACCTCTGCTGGGAAGCTCCCTTGGGGGGGTAGATAGAAAAAGAAATGGATACCTCTAATGCAAAACTCCCTTGGGAGGGCAGAGCAGAACTCAGCAGGCTCTCTCTCAGAGAGGAGCAGGATTGCTACATGCTGAGAGGAGACCATAACCCACCGGACCCCAGCTTCAGGTATAGCTTGACTTCCCTGAGAAGTCAGGATATCTTTCTCCTCACAGCTGTAAGTATCCAGCATGCTTTCCCTTCACAGCTGCAGGAATAGCCTGACTTTCTGGAAAGTCAGAAAATCTTTCCCTCCAGAGCTGCAACCCTTGAAGGCAGGCCTCTAGTCCAGGCCCGAACCCCAAGGCCATCTAGGCAAAATGCACACAAGACAAGGAGAAATAATTTCCTTAGGTGAGCATTCCATCTACTTTTGCCTGCTCTAAGCAGTTCCAGGGAAATGGAAAAGATCCCCTAGACTGAGTTGTAAGAAAAAGAGGAAGTTCTACTACTTTCTCTTTCATAATTTGTGTCTCTCTTCAACAATCTCTTTGGAAAATGTGAAAACACTGCCCCTGGCTGGACAAGGGAATTGCTGCCAGGCAACGCAGCCAGGAAGGAACAGATATTCCCTTCTGCCCAACACTGACCAAGGGCACTTTAAGGAATTTCACTAAGTACTTTTTAGAAAGATTAAAGGCAGCTGCTAAAAAGATTTTCTTTGTCACCCAGTCAGCCAGAGTATTAGAAAACTGTTATAAAAGTTTAAAAATATTTTAATGGTAAAAGAAGTTTCCAGTTGCTGAAGGTAGTTAAAAAGGTGTTTGCTAACAACAAAAAACTGATCGGGATAAGAACTTCTGCACAAACTCAAATCCATCTTCATCTTCTCTGATAATGAGACACAGACTTACAGATACACAGAAAAATTTTGGTATTTTACCCTCTATCAGAAGAATATATGAAAGTTATTCCTCCAATGAAAAGATAAATAATACCAAATGACCCTGGGGAAAGGGGGGGATGAAGTTCATATTGCCTGGCTTAATGAGACAGGCATCCTGCTGCCCTGCCAGTCACCCTGGAATATGCCTCTCCTGCCTGTGAAGAAACCTGGGACCTCTAATTCTCATGAGTCTGGTTCTCCCAGAGAAACAGGTGTGCACTGTCCGGACATGAAAGATGCATTCTTCAGCCTCCCACTGACAGTGGTGAGTCAACCACCTTTGCTTTTAAATGGACAGACCCAGTGGGGGGTTACAGTGGGCAACTAACCTGGACCAGGTTGCCCCAGGAGTCAAAGACATTAAATGTAGAGTTCCTGCCCTTCCTTCACAGGTTTCCTGAGAAAACAGATTATAAAAGGACCACTGATGGTCCCCTGGAAGTTTACAGACCTTTGGCCACAAACTGTGGGCTAAGAAAGTCCACCTGTGTAGAAGCCTACCTATCTTAACTACCAGCTGAAGGGAGGCAAAGGAGCCTGTCTCAGAATAACATTGCTGCCATCCTTCAGATCCCAACTCAAAAGACAAAGAGACAGGTTCAAGAGTTCCTGGGTGCAGCTGGATATTGATATCACTGAATACCAGTCTTTCTGGAAATGGCAAGCCCTCTATACACCAGCACAAAGGGGGCCCTGAGCCCCTAATATGGACTGAGACTGAACAAAAACCATTTAAGGCTTTAAAAACAGCTATGATTTCTGCTCCAGCCATAGAATTTCCAGATGTCTCAAAAAAATTTCAAATGTTTGTCCACAAAACACAAGACAAGCCGGGCGGTGGTGGCGCACGCCTTTAATCCCAGCACTCGGGAGGCAGAGCCAGGCGGATTTCTGTGAGTTCGAGGCCAGCCTGGTCTCCAAAGCGAGTTCCAGGAAAGGCGCAAAGCTACACAGAGAAACCCTGTCTTGAAAAACCAAAAAAAAAAAAAAAAAAAAAAAAAAACAAGACAAAATGGGTTTCAACCCAAGCTTTGGAGCCATGGAAATGTCCTGTGATGTACCTCTCTACATGGTGGGACCCTGTAGCTACAGGTTGTCCCATCTGTCTAATGGGAATCCAGGCTAATGCTAGTTTAATGAAAGAAAACAAACAAGTTAACTTTGGGTCAAGATCTTATATTCGTGGCATGCCATGACATGGTTGAGGCTACCCTTTTCTGTGTTGACACAGGTGCTCATCCATGACTGTCAAGAGATGAAAGATGAAACCAGGTACATGGGAGCTGTAGCAGTTCCATTAATTGAAAACATTAGGACCCATGCCAGGTATCTCAGCCCAGAGAGCAGAACTGATTGATCTGACCTAAGTTCTCAAGTGGGAAAAAAGGAAAGTCCTCCACCATACACATGACAGTCACTATGTTTATACTGTCAGGCATGTCTACAGTATGATCTGTAGAGAAAGAGGGCTTTTCATCACATAGAAAAAGGGACTTTAAAAAATCTTGGCCATTCTAGAAGCTATTTGGCTTCCCCTACAAATTGCCATCCTCGACTACTGGGCTTCTGACCTGGCTGCCGAACAAACCAGTTGGAGGTACTTAATATTCTGGAATGGGGCATTGGGGGGGGGGTATGATATTCTGATGATATACCGTGACCCTTTACTGCCTGACACTCCATGGTAAAATGAAATGGACAGTTCAAGTTCAAAACCACAGGGTGATGGAGGACACCAGAGGGAAAGATCATTCTCCCCAAAACAACTGACTGGACTCTTGGTAACTAACTTCAAAGGCTACTTATGTGGGTTCACAAAACTTTCAGAGTTGAATCAGACCAAGGTATATTATACCTAGATGGGACAGCCTAGCAAGGGATGTCTCAGCCAGATGCCAGGTTTGTACTCAAGTCAATCCAAAACAGAGAGGCCTTACCCAGGAAAGCATCCAAATAACAGAGCAAGAACTCTGGGAAAATGACTTCACCAAGATCCACCCTGCCCAGGGAAGATAACAGTACTTGCTAGTTTTTATAGATACCCCTTCCTGGTCAGTAAAAGTGTTTCCCACCCAGACTATAACAACTCAAGCAGTAGCTTAAAAACCTCCTCCAGGAACTGGTCCCATGATTTGGGCCCTCCTAGCAATGGGGACCAACAATGCCCTGGCTTTCATTGCCAAAAATCTCTCAATTAATAGACAAAACTTTACACACACATTGAAAACTTCATTGTGCATACAAACCTCAGCGTTCTGGACAAGTAAAAAAGAATAAACAGGACATAAAAAAAAAAAAAAAAAAAAAAAAAAACTTTAACAAAATGCTCAAAAAAGTCTACCAAAGAATGGACAGACCTCTTTCCTTTGCTTTGATTCCAGCTGCACAAAACATAAGGAGAGATTTACTCCATTATGTGATTGTGTTTGAAAAACCTCCCCCACTGATTCCCATGCTCAACAATCAACAGTTTGCAGAACAGTCCAATCACTACTTTTTCAAGTCACTCCAGACACTCCAGTTCTTCATAATGGCTACTCATTTGACTATCTTAGAAACCCAGCTGACCTCCAAGTCCAATACCTGTTTCCTTTTCTACCAGTCCAATGATACTGTCTGGGTCAAAAAAGTAGCCAAGGGACACGGGAACCACCCTGGAATGAACCCTAAATGGTGACTCTCTCTACTCTTAAAGCAGTGAAGGTAGCTAGCAGTACACTCTGGATCCACAATACCCAGATCAAGAAAGCAGAAGCCACATTTGCTGCGAAATGGGACTGTCTCTGGACTATGGACCCATTAAAATTAGGTTTCATTGATCTCCAAGCCCTTCCACTCGCTCTCCCTCTACCTCCTCCTGAGCCTTACATTTGGTATGAATACAGGGTCATGCTGCAACCCCCACTTCCCTTAGGCCTGGACCTGGGAACTAAGCAAGACAGGGAAGGTATTACCTAATGTAAGTACAGAGCAGCAACCCATATTCATTTGACCTCTGCTCACTGATGCCCACTTTAAATGTCTGATTGTATTAGAGACAGGAAAGGTATGGAGATTTATCTTTTGATATAGAAATACAGAGTTTACAATTCTCTGTATACCCTGTGGCTGGGCCCCCTGGTTGCCAGGAACAAGGGAGTTTTACATTACAAAAACTGGGTTTGTGAAACTGAGGCTTCCTAGAAAACTTCATTAAAAAGATTCTGGTCTATGGGAAACAGGAAATCCTTGCAGAATCAGACCCTATGCTACAGGAAGGAACACTGAGGATGGACTTAATTATTCCCAGCCAGAAATAGGCCAGGATTGCTGGTTATGTTTAAACACCTGCCCCCTGTCATATTACACTAATCAGACTGTCAGCCTATTGACTGACAAAACTTGCTGTGACTAGGGGTCAGCCCAAATTAATGTTCTGCTTTATGGGTTAATTCATCAGAATAATAATATTTCTGAATCCCTGAGACTATGTGGTGGGCATGTAACAATGGTTTGACTAAATGTGTCTCTTCTGATGCTTTCCAAACTAGGCAGACAGGTTGATCAGGACCTGATGGTAATAAAATGTTCCATTTCTGAATTAAAACAACAATTAGATTCCCTTACAAAAATGTCCTACAAAACTGAAAAGGCTCAGACTTACTTCTCATGAGATAAAAGAAACTATGTATGGCTTTGGGAAAAAAACTTGTTGGTCATATGCTAATTTATCAGGAGTAATTTTAAAAAAATTATTGTCATGGTTGGGGAAATAATTGATTCCAGTTTCTGTTCTCCTTGTCCCACTACCTAACTACTCTGCTATCAGCACTAACTGAGCCATTAATTCTCATTCTGATTGGATTAATGGTGGGGCCCTGCATCTTAACTAAAACAGCATGAGCCCATGATGTGACTCATTCACTAAGTCCAGGGGGAATGTAACAGGCTCAAGTCTTTAGCACAACTGACTCCAAGATGGAAGTGCCATTCAGGATGGTAAAACTCAGCATGTAGAAAGTACCACCAGCTAAAAGGAAAATAGTATCTAATCCATCAAGTGCATATTAAAAGGAAGTCTCTAAAGGTACTCACCTTGCTTTTTAGACTGTAGTTCTGCATCTGGCAAACTGTTTTTGTTATCTGAAGTATGTCAACCCAGAACACACTTAAAAGCTCATTGTGAGCCGGGCGGTGGTGGTACAGTCAGGAGGCAGAGCCAGGCGGATCTCTGTGAGTTCGAGGCCAGCCTGAGATACAGAGCGAGAGCCAGGAAAGGCACAAAGCTACACAGAGAAACCCTGTCTCAAAAAAAAAAAAAACCAAAAAAAAAAAATCTTGGTTGAGGATTTAGCTCAGTGGTAGAGCGCTTGTCTAGCAAGTGCAAGGCCCTGGGTTCAAGCCTCAGCTCCAAAAAAAAAGCTCATTGTGAAATAGGCTCAGGGCTACACTGGGATCCAGAACATCCAGTGTACTTGTAGACAGATAATAAAGACTTTCTATTGGCTTAAACCCATGTCTAAGCAGTCTTCTCTGGTCAATACCCCACAACAAGCACCTCACAGAACTTTCTCCATAATTGACCACACGCTCAGACACAAAATCTCAACAGGCCGGGCGGTGGTGGCGCACGCCTTTAATCCCAGCACTCAGGAGGCAGAGCCAGGCGGATCTCTGTGAGTTCAAGGCCAGCCTGGGCTACCAAGTGAGTTCCAGGAAAGGCGCAAAGCTACACAGAGAAACCCTGTCTCGAAAAACAAAACAAAACAAAACAAAAAAAAATCTCAACAGATACAAGAAAATTGAAATAACTCCCTGCATCCTATCAGACCACCACAGATTAAAGCAGGACATCAACAACAGCAGAAGCATCACAAAGCTTACAAACTCTGAACATCTCTCTAATGATGAAGAATGGATCAAGAAATAAAAGACTCTCTAGTTATAACCATTCCAAAGACTGAAAGCTTTCTCAAGGAATCAGTCCATGGAGCTGGAGAGATGGCTCAACAGTTAAGAGCACTGGCAGCTCTTCCAGAGATCCTGAGTGCCATTCCCAGCAACCCCATGGTGATTCACAATCATCTGGAGTGAGATCTGATGCCCTGGTCTAGAATAAAGGCATACATGCAGATAGAGCACTCATGTGCATAAAATAAATAACTAATCTATAAAGAAATAACTGTTTCTTGAAACCAAGAATCCCCCAAAGTAAGATCAGTCCATTACTCTTTCATTTAGCCTTATTTGATTTCCCAGGACATACAGAGAATCCAAACCATATAATACAACAAATTACTACACAACCTGTCTTACGGACTCTTCTCTTACTGTGAGGACGCACTATGACTAAGGCAATTCTTATAATGGAAGGCTTTTAATTCGCGGATTGATCATAGTGACAGAGGGTTAGTCCGTTATCATCTTGAAAGGAAGAATCAGAGTGGGCAGGCATGGGGCTGAGTGTTACATCCTGATATATACGCAGGCAGAAAGAAACACTTGCCTTGCACTGGGCTTTTGAAACCTCAAAGCCAACCCACATTGACACACCTACTCCCACAAGGGCATACCTCCTTTATTTTACACAATTACTTCCACTAATTGGGGACCAAACCTTAGAGCCTGAGCTGTGAGCAAATATAAACCACGACAGGAATACAATCTAAGAAGAAAGAGCTTTAAAGGAAAAGTGTGAATGATATTAAGGCAAACAGGGAAAGGAAGAGGGTAAGACAGAGAAAATTTATTTCCTTCAAATAAGGGGAGCCAACTCCTCTGGCTGTATTACAGGCCTCCTTAATATAACCTTCCATAACCCTTCTAAGAATGTTCAGTGCCAAGTGCAGAACCTCTAGAAGATACTAAAGTGACCAGGGCTCTGCGAGGTAGCAAATGTGCCTTCCCTGACGACAGTAAAAACAGCGCATGTGCATGCGCTGCAAGGTGACAAGGATGTTTCCACACAAGGGCTGAGAAGCCCTCGTACTCTGCCGCAGGTGCATGGTGCAGAGCAAAGTCATTTAGAGGTCCCGCTTCTGCCTGGGATGTGCAGGGACCTCAGGGGACCAAAGCAACAGCATCCAGCATTCAGCAACCAGTTCCCACAACCCCGCACCGGCTCCCGTGACTCCTCCCTACATGGGGACGGTGGCCCCTCACTCACCATGGCGGATATGGAGCTCACCCGCTCTCCTCACAGTTCCTGCAGCCGGTCACAGCGTAGGACACAGAACAGTACCCACTCACTCAGTCGCAGAGCCGCTTAGCGGGCAGCATTGCAGACCGGAAGTGCCCTCCCCATCTGACTGGCAGTCCTGATTGGCTACTGAGGCCTCAGTCATATAAGCAGCTCCCTTAGGGACAGAGTGCTGTCCCTAAGTGAGGAAGCACAATGATTGGCAGGCGGCTTCCACCCCAGGTACAGAACCGCCCCAGACCTGCAGAGATTGGCATTGCAGCAGAACTTGGAGCTGGACTGCAAAGTCTTCCCTGAACTATTCCTGCACTCAGTAGGAATCTTTTCTGGGGCACTAATGAGGTTTTGCTATGAAACTGAGAAAGGACAAAGGAAACCTAACAGGTCTGGGCTAGCAATACCTTAGACGCGCTATGGAAAATGTGCTATGATTTTCATTTTGATAAAGAGAAAGTATGCTTTAAAAAAAATGCAGCCGAAGTATGCAGCTCTTTAAACTATTATCCTGTAAGAAAGGTCTATCAATGTAAATACAGGATCCGAGTGAGCTTTTTACTTATCACTCCATATTTACTACAGAGCCTCAGTACTCTGATGACTAAATTATACATATTTTACTGCACACTTGACATAGGAGTCTACAGATTTGGTTTTATGTCAATTCTGCATCATTAAGGAAAATAAGCGAGCCACATTAAGAATATGTAGTTTTACATCATGCTCCTATTGCTTCATTTTCTTTGTCAGGGTCTCACTCTGCAGCCCTGCTGGACAGGGACTCACTATGCACAACAGGATAGATGAAAAATCTTAAAGGTCAGTTTGCCTCTGCTGCAGAGTGCTAAGATTAAAGGCCTGCACAACCATGCCTGACTTCTATTAATTCTGCACATCTACTAATGAAATAAAGAAAAGCTAGGTGTGGCACACAATTGTATTCTGCACTAAGAACACTGTTGCAGGGAGACCACTGTGACAGATAGGCAAGCATAGGTTATGAGCAAGACCCTGTCTCAAAGAGCAAATAACAAAGCACATGCAGCCTCTGCCACCCGAGCATTTCAGACCATTAGTGTCAGTCTTTGTCCTGGAGTCCATATGGGACAATGGCACCCTGGCCTTTGCCCCAAGACCACTGTCCACTTTTTGACACCCTGTCTGGAACCTGTGACGGTGCTGAAGCAGCAGCCAGCAGCAGTGGCAATGGCGTGAAGAATCCCTGTCCAGCTGCTTTACTGCTGTGCTCCACTGCTCTGTGGAGGAATTTTATCCTGTGTCCTGCCTGCAGGCCTTCCACTGAGGGTTCTTTAAAGCCACACGAACACTTGACTGGCAGGTTCAGTCTGACTCACTATATGATTTCTGGCTCAGGTAATCTACTTTCCCAGGGCTACTTTCTACCTGAACCCGGAAAAAAACAGGTGGAGTTGAAAGGGAAAAATCAGTAGCCATCTTGAGAGATGCTCCCTCCCCCACCTCTTCTAAAGGAATTTCTGACCAGCAGTTTTAGAACTGATCAGAAGTTGAACTCATGGGAAGATAAAGCTGGAACAATAAATTTATATATCCTGGACTTGGCAAAATAGGATATGGGGAGTAATGGACTCAACTGACCAGAAATTGAACTTGTGGGAAAATAGGACTAGAACAATAAATCTGTATGCATATATCCTAGGTTCAGCTAAAGCAGGACATAGGGAGTAAAAAACAATTATGTCTCTGTAGATATCCTGCATCCTGATAGCCACTAGAAATTTCATGCTTATAGTCTAACCAGTAACTTCAAAGAACTACCTCACCCCTAACCCCCTCATCTAATCCCAAGATATGTAACCCTGTGCATGTAAATTTTTCCTATATAAACCCCTTGAAGTGAGTACTCAGAGGCATCTTCCTCCACCTGCTGTGTTGAGTGTTTGGACACAGACCAAGCCTGGACTTGCTTTGTTATTAATAAACCCTTGTGTGCTTGCATCAGATATTGGCTCTGTGGTAGTCTTGCTTGCCGGGGGTGGGGGTGGGGGAAGTTGGGGGAGGTGGGGGGGTGGGGGGGTGTCTTGCAACAAGGGCACAACAGAGTCACATGCTAATGCTGATTATAGAATGGCTGGAAGTTGGGGGCACAGTGGTCCTTGTACTCACAGAGAAGTAGTAACAGAATCAGGAATGTTAATTACCCAAGAGTGTCTGCTCAGTGGAGGAGATAGAAATCAAATAACTGCATTTCACCCGGAAGGCTGAGAGTGGATTCTGTTAATGACCTGATGACCATTTGCTATCTGTGGTGTATTGTATATTATTAAAGGACCAGCCTTAATAATATACTTCCCAGGGGCTCAGAAAAGAAACTATGAACAGTGAGATTTATTTTTGGGAAAAGAATCTCAGCACACAGAGTTCTTTAGTCCATTTACTTTAATTCTCTCTCAATCTCTAGCTTTACAGTTACATACCCAAACAATCTCAATCCTCCCCCATCAAGCCAGGTCACCAGGCCTGATTTCCTGCAAGGTCATAAAGGCAGGTAAGAATTTTCCTCAGGCAGTGGCCATCAGGCTTTCTTTTACAACCCAAATGGTTAGTCAAAAAGGGAATTTATGTGCTCAATCTACATTCCTGGAAGTGGTTAAGTAAGAAATTAGGAATATGGGCTGGAGAGATGGCTCAGTAGTTAAGAGCACTGGCTGTTCTTCTAGAGGTCCTGAGTTCAATTCCCAGCAACCACATGGTGGCTCACAACCACCTGTAATAAGATCTGGTGCCCTCTTCTGGCCTGCAAGGACACATACAAATAGAACACTGTATACATAATAAATAAATAAATAAATCTTAAAAAAAAAGAAATTAGGAATATATTAGTAAGACTGTAAGGAAGGAGGGTCTCACCCTGAATTGCACAAGAAATAAAGCTACCTGCCTGACCCAGGAGACAGGTGTTGTTTCGTTCAGCCTTGGATGCTTGATAGGTATTTTAGATAAATACACTGTTAGGATTTCTTGGAAGCACACACAGCATTACAAGAAAATCACTGTAGGAACCAGTTTATATATATACAAAAGCTAAAATATCACCAAGACTTCTTAAGCCATGGCTTGACCTTTGGAGAAGTCCTTGACTTTTCCTAGTTCACTAATCATTTGAGGGGTGATGCCACATGTACTCTATGCCCTCCTGACCTCTATGCTCTCTTGGTCAGAGATCACACTAGCTTATGGGCCTTTTAGGTATAGAACCCACCCTCATGATGACATGTACTTTGTAAAAACTCTCTATGTAATCACATCTTAAGCATTATTGTGCACTGGGAATTGGATGATTGTTGCCTGGAAACCTTTTCCCAAATTTTACTATGTTTTAAATATGCCAGCAATGACCATTTGCTAATAGTCTCCCCAATATCTGTTCCAGGTTGAAGAAGTCAGTTAACACCGGGTTTTCCTTCTTATCCTGCAGGGACCCCACAACTGGTGCCCAATGTGGGGCACATGACCCTTGGAAAAGGTAAGAAGAGTTTACCATGAATAGAAATAAGAGGTCCTCTCACTGATAAGGGGTTGTGACCTTAAAGTGAGAGAGTGGAGCTAAATATGGGCTTTGGGCAGTTATCTGCGACAAAGCATTTTGTGCAATTATTGAAATATTTCTTAAGATCCAGAGGAATGAAATATTCAGAGCTACAGGTCTACAAACTTTAGAATACATAGGAACTAAAGAGAGCCCATGAAAAGGGGGATAATAGAAAATGGAAAGATCTCCCATGCTCATGGATAGGTAGGATTAACATAGTAAAAATGGCAATCTTACCAAAAGCAATCTACAGATTCAATGCAATCCCCATCAAAATCCCAACACAATTCTTCACAGACCTGGAAAGAACAATACTCAACTTCATATAAAAAAGGAAAAAAACCAGGATAGCCAAAAGAATCCTGTACAATAAAACAACCTCTAGAGGCATCATGATCCCAGACTTCAAGCTCTACTATAGAGCTATAGTAATAAAAACAGCTTGGTACTGGCATAAAAACTGGCATGTGGACCAATGGAACTGAACTGAAGACCCTGACATTAATCCACACACCTATGAACAGAAGATTTTCGACAAAGAAGCCAAAATTATACAATGGGGGGAAAAGTATCTTCAACAAATGGTGCTGGCATAACTGGATGCCAACATGTAGAAGACTGCAAATAGATTCATATTTGTCACTGTGCACAAAACTTAAGTCCAAGTGGATCAAAGATCTCAACATAAATCCAGTTTCTCTGAACCTGATAGAAGAGAAAGTAGGAAGTAGTCTTGAATGCATTGGCACAGGAGATCACTTCCTAAATATAACACCAGTAGCACAGACACTGAGAGAAACAATTAATAAATAGGACCTCTTGAAAATGAGAAGCTTTTGTAGGGCAAAGGACATGGTCAACAAGACAAAACGACGGCCTACAGAAAGGGAAAAGATCTTCACCAACCCCACATCTGACAGAGGGCTGATATAAAGAACATATAAAGAACTCAAGAAATTAGACATCAAAATACCCAACAGTCAATTAAAAAATGGGCTATAGAGCTAAACAGAGAATTCTCAACAGAAGAAACTTAATTGGCTAAAAGACATTTAAGGAATTGCTCAACATCCTTAGTCATCAGGGAAATACAAATCAAAATGACTCTGAGATACCATCTTATACCTGTCAGAATGGCTAAGATCAAAAACACTGAAGACAGCTTATGTTGAAGAGGATGTGGAGCAAGGGGAACAATCCTACACTGTTGGTGGGAATGCAAACTTGTACAGCCACTTTGGAAATCAATATGGTGCTTTCTTAGAAAATTGGGAATCAACCTCCCTCAAGACCCAGCTATACCACTCTTGGGCATATACCCAAGGAACGCTCAATCATACCACAAGGACACATGCTCAACTATGTTCAGAGCAGCATTATTTGTAATAGCCAGAACCTGGAAACAACCTAGATGTCCTTCAACTGAAGAATGGATAAAGAAAATGTGGTACATATACACAATAGAGTACTAATCAGCAGAGAAAAACAATGACATCATGAGGTTTGCAGGCAAATGGATAGAACTAGAAAAAAATCATCCTGAATGAGGTAACCCAGACTCAGAAAGACAAGCATGGTATGTACTCACTCATAAGTGGATACTAGATGTAAAGCAAAGAATAACCAGACTGCAACTCACAATTACAGGGAAGCTACCTAGTAAAGAGGACCCTAAGAAAGACACAGTGATTGCCCAATGACAGAGAAATGGTTGAGATCTACATGAGCAAACTGGGGGTGTCGGGGCAATGGAGGACAAGGGTCGGGGAAAAGAAAGCTTAGGGGAGCAGGAGATCCCAGCTGGATCAGGAGCAGAGTGGGAGAATGGGGAGGGAGATACCACAACGAATGAAGACCCCAGGGGAATAGGAAGAAGCAGAGTGCTAGAGAGGTCCCCAGAATTCCACAAAGATACCTCCTCTGTAGACTACTGGCAATGGTCAAGAGAGTGACTGAGCTGACCTGCTCTGGTGATTGGATGGCCAAACACCCTGGCTGTCATGATAGAACTCTCATCCAGTGTCTGATGGAAGCGGATGCAGAGATCCATGGCCAAGCCCCAGGTGGAGCTCCGGGAGTCCAATCAGCAAGAGAGAGGAAGGATTGTATGAGCAAGAGATATTGAGACCATGATTGGAAAAAGCACAGGGACAAATAGCCAAACTAGTGGAAATGCATGAACTGTCATCCAATGGCTGAGGAGCCCCCAAGGAACTGGACCAGGCCCTCTGGATAAGTGAGACAGTTGATAAGCTTAAACTGTTTGGGAGGCCCCCAGGCAGTGGAACCGGGACCTGCCCTTGGTGCATGGGCTGGCTTTTTGGAGCCCGGGGCCTATGCTGGGACACTTTGCTCAGCCTTGGTGTAGGGAGGAGGAGACTGGGCCTGCCTTGGCTGAGTCTACCAGGCTGGGCTGATGCCCAGGGGAGACCTAGCTTTGGAGGAGGTGGGAATGGGGGGTAGATTTGGGGAGAGAAGATCAGGGAATCCGTGGCTGATATGTAAAATTAAGTTAATTATAAAATAAAAATATTAAGGGGTTGGAGATTTAGCTCAGTGGTAGAGCGTTTGCCTAGCAAGTACAAGGCCCTGGGTTCAGTCCTCAGCTCCGGAAAAAAATAAAAATAAAAATAAATAAAATATTAAATAAAAAATTATGAACTTAAAAATGAAAAAAGTGCTTTCAGAAAAAGAAATAAATATTCCCAGTAACAATCTTGACACAAATAAGTAGCAACTTTGTTTAAAAATAATAAAGTTATTTTAAAAATTAAGCTATTAAAAAAAAAAAAGAAAAGAAAAGAGGGATAATAATATGGCCTAGACCACTGCTGCTTGACAGAGTTCCAGCATTTTGACATCGTGGATCACAATTCTCCAGCACCTTTTGGTTTTCATTTTCAATAATTCTCACTGTGTGTTATGGAAGTTCCCTTATGCTTTTTCCTTTGGTAAATTTTGGGTGGGCTTCGGTGGAGGATGAAGATATATACAATGGGAGCATCTTTAAACAAAATAATTACTTGAAAAAAAAAAAAACCCTGCCACTGTGAAACCATATACCATGATAACTCTGCCTACAAGTTAACATCAAGCTGCTAGAAAAGTTAGATGCTTGATACATAATATTTACTTGATAAATAAGGTATTTTTGATAATCGAGGTCTATAAATAGCTAAGGTCTACTCAGTTCACAGTAATGTTTGTCTAGTTTTGTCCATGCTACCGTTAAGCATTAGCTATTGGATAAACTAGGAAATAATCTCTAATAGAGGGTCTGGTTCCCTGAGAAAGTCCTTTTCCCAAGGTCAGACATTTAAACAAAAGCTGACATTTCCACAAGGGCTGGGAGAAAGTTCCTGCTTGCTATAAAGGGAGCCATTCTCCTTATCTCTGGCAAGAGGAACTGGCTGCCCTTCCATTAACACATGACTGTGGTGTCTATTAACTCCTCATGGTCCATGCTAGCTCCCTCAATCCCTGCTCACAAACCCCAACCCAGCACACAAGCCCCCTTCCTCCTATTCCCATTTAATCCTTTGTGCAATTGTAGAGTATGAAAGTGTAACCTTCTTTAATAAAGCAGCAGCTGTTCAGATTCCCCCTCAGATCCTGTCAGTCTCCTGCCCTCACCTACCCCACACCTCCACTTTTGGACCTGAACCTTGACAGAGCGTCAGGACTCTGGCAATAAAGTCCCGGTCAAATGGTTTTTATGAAGTGGAAAGAGAATTTTTCTGCTGGACACATCTTGGCCTCAAAGGCAGAATGGACTCCAGACCTTTAGGCTTCCAGGCCAGCCATGTAACCTTAGAGATTTGTCCTCTCTCAGGATCTGACTGGAACCCAGATGTCCTCTCCTGACCCTTTAGTTAATGCTTAAATGAATGCTTAATTTCCATGGTAAATAAACTAACAGAGCAAACTTCATAATTTTTAACTGTATCTATCATTGGGTGTACTTCAATAAAAAATGAAATGCAAAGGACATGAGTGCTCCTAAGTATGGTGGAGGAGAAAGTTTATTGTAGTTGTGTGGGAGAGCATAGTCAGAGGGAGGGATATCTGGGAGAGTCCAAAGTGGACAAGACCAGAATGAGCTGGGTCATGTGGGGAGAATGGGAGGAAAAGGGAAGAGATGGGAACCAGGTGGAGCAGTCAGGAGGCCAAAGACACAAAACGGGCAGGAGACCAAAATGTCTGAACTGCATAAGGAAGAGCCTCTGGGGGAAGGATAGCCCAGCCCCTGGGCAGGAGAGTTCAGGGTGGGGGGTTCAGTATGCCAGCCATTCCCTGTAACAGGTAGAGACTAAGGGATTCTGGGAGAAACTAGTTGCTAAGTCCAGACTTGTTACGCTAAACTGACACCTCAGCCATTTGTTTCAGGCTTGAAACTTAACATCCCAGACTTTTGTTGATAATTAATGATAAGGCTAAAGTAATTGTCTTAGTAATGGTTTCTGTTTCTTTGAAGAGAAACCATGACCACAGCACCTCTCATAAAGAAAACCATTTAACTGAGTTCAGAGGTTCAGTCCATTATCATCATTGTGCGCACAGTGCTGGCTACATCTTGATCAGAAGTCAATAGGAAATGGTATCAGACAATGGACTGCATCTTGAGTATAGATGAGATCTCAAGCCTGCTTCCACAGCTATACATTTCCTCCACCAACACCACACCGATTCCAAAAAAGCAATACCTCCTAATAGTGTCACTCCCTTTGGGGTTAATTTCTTTCAAACTACCACAGTTATCACTTATGAATACTTCCTTCTGGCATTGGGGCATCATAAGTGTGGACCCAAAAATCTGGAATGCTGGCGGAATCTGGGAAGAGCAGGCTGTTTCACTCACTGTCCAGGCACTGCCGGACCATCTGTGGCTACAGACATGCAGGCGGCAGTTAGAGCAGTCTGCAGCCCTTAATCGCTTTGGAAATCTGCTGGAAGAGATAAATATTAGCAACAGAAGATAAATCTGAGGAGGTTAGGAGAAAATTTTTTCCTTAGGTCTCCCTTTGAAACATTTAGGCCCATGGCCCTGGTCATCTGAGAAAGCGGCCTCTGGTCCAAAGGGGAAGGGGAAGATTCTACACTCAGGAATAGTCAGGTGGGGAAACAGGTTGTGATTGACAGGAATATATATCTGGAATCCGTTTAACCTGTAAGAGGTGCACCAAAGTCAATGGCATGAAGCTTACAAGATAATTTAAGTTTATAAAAAGAAGTATAAGTTTTAGATAGTTAGCATTACCATTGTTTGTAATCTGTACTGAAATCCACATTGCAGGAAAAGCTGTAGACTTATGCCTTTGTCACAGTAAAAGCTTGAAGATCCAAAAATGATTCTGGGTTAAAAGCATGAACGGTCTTTAAGGCAAGCCTAGAGAGAACAGAAACATTCTGTGGAGCAGAAGGGCAATAGCTCAATTGGTCTTGATTTTAAATATGAAAAAAAGGCAGGGCCTCTTCTCTCTATTTAGAAGACTGGGTGTATATAGATTATTCTGGTGTTTTAGCTCAATAAGAAGAACTTTTAAGTCTATACTTACTAAACAACCAAATGGATTTTAAAATCTCGAGCTTGTGACTATGACATCAGAAGCAAAGCTTTCCCAGAGCTAGATTAATAGCTTATCAGAACTGCATTGATTAATAAGACTTTGAGCTTTCAAGTCTTAACATAAATATAGCATGGTGAGAGACAGAAATTTGAAGCATTATTCATTCTTTTTATATACCTAAAATCAATATCTTATCACAACTTAAACTTTGATGTCCTCAGACCTTACATAAACTTGCACTTACACAACTCAAAACCCCTTTTCTTGGACCTTAAAACATTTCAAAGATCCTCAGAGCTTAAGCTTTAAATGTTACACCTTTTTCTACCCAAACATTCACAAGAAGAAACAGATCATTATAAAGTGATTTTCTTTATTTAAAAAAAAAAAAGGAATGATAAAAAGTTACACTGAAGTCTGTCTTGTGAGTTTTATCTCTAATTTTGGAGGCTGGTAACAAACTAAACCATGTCTAGATCCAGTAGTAGCTCCAGGAAAGTGAGGCCTGTGGCCAGATTTTTACATATGAAGAGAACTGAGAAGGCAGCTGAAGTGTTGGGAAAGCAGCTGGGTGTTTGCTGCTGATAAAGCTACAGTCAGTCAATATCCTCAGAGATCTGAGAAGGATATATAAGTGGAAATATGATCCAAATGGTCTATGTATCAATTAAAATTAGAGTGATGATTGGACCAAGAGGTGAGTGACTCTTCTCTGACCCAGAGAGTACTGCCTCTAGGACCTAGGCCCTGGTACACAATCAGTCCCTGGGAACCCCCACCCATCTCTACCCTAGTTGCTGGCCAACAGAGAAGACTCCTGTGGGCAGGCTCCCCCACCAAAAACCCTCAGGAGACCCAGCAATCTACAAAACCCATGCCCTACCCCAATACCCATCCACCTGCAATACCAGTGGCTTCCTGAGACACAGAATCCACCAGCTCTGACTGGACCAAGAACCCTGATAAGACCAAGAGTGGTTCTCTGAGCCACAGAATCAGCTAACTTGGATTGGACCAAGAGCAGCTCCCTGAGATACAGAATCTGCCAGCTCCAATTAGACCAAGAACTAAGATGGGACCCAGAAGGGCCCTCTGACACACAGACACAGCAAGCACAAATTGGACCAATAGCTCACTCACATACAGGCACCTCTTGCACCTACTGGAGGAATTAAGGGGTAGATGCCAGAGCAAAAATACATGCACTTAGGGACTGACTTGAAATTCCTCCAAAGAGTTAAACATTCACTCAAGCTCTATACCTGCCTGGAGTGACTCTGTTTGAACTGTAAGGCTAATATGATAGTCATCCAAAGAATTGCATTTTTAATGAGGTACTGAATGATAGATTAAAATAGTCTAAAACAAATTAATAAAATTAATGTTGATCCAACAAAACAAAACAAAAAATCCCCAGAGTATGAAGACTGATCTACAGTTAAGATCAGAAGTTGCTTTTGTAGAGGATGTGGATCAATCCACAGCACTCACTTGAAGGCGCATAAACATTCATAACACCAGGTCAGGGGAAACCAAAGCTCCCTTCTGATTTCCGTGGAGACCTGGCACGCATCCATATGTAGAGGCAAGACTCAGGCGCATGATTTAAATTGACTTTTAAATGGTCCTTCTATCCTGGTGATGTCAGCAGCTACAATGGAGGGGAGCCACATGGTGGCTAAAACTATCTTTATTTTTTTTTAATTAGAATTGAATTTAACTTACATATACAGTAAGTGGATCAATTTTTTTAACAAGAGTTGAATCACATATATACTAAGTTGTAGTAAACTAAAACTACTTATGTATAAATTTTCTTAAGCTATAAGCCTTTTGGTATAAGTTTAAAGGTAAATTGTTTTACATATTTTACAGATATTTAACCTTACCCTTTGAACTTACAAATACTGAGATAAGAGTTTATAGCATAGACTTAGGAGATACTTTGAGAACAAAGCACAGAGAAATTGTAGAGATAAAAGAATTTTAAGAGTGTGAAGTAAGCTAGGTGGTGGCGGCCCACGCCTTCAATCCCAGCCCTTGAGAGGCAGATGCTGGTGGGTCTCTGTGAGTTTGAGGCCAGCCTGTCTACAATGTGAGTTCCAGGACAGCCAGGGCTACACAGAGAAACCCTGTCTCCAAAATCCAAAAAGTGTGAAGTAGACAAAGGTAAGAGGTTTTGGAAGTGTAGAGCAAAGCAAAGTCAGATATAAGAGATTGAGGACAAGCTTCTCGTAAACCAAGGAGGAGAGAAAGAGGTCACAAAATGGGACTTCACAAGAGGGAGTTCCTATCATTTCCAAGAGGGAATTCAGAGAGAGACACAGAGAGAAAGAAAGAGACAGGGTGGGGGGAGAAGCCCCGGAGGGCAGAAAGAAGCTCCAGGAAGATGTTGAGAGCTCTGGGACTACAGGCAGGAACTGAGAAATCATAGTAGCCCAATGGGCCTAGTGTAGCTATGGAACTCAGGAAGCTCCTGGGAAGAGAAGATGAAGAAAGTGTCACATTGGTCCAGCCAGACTCAAGGAAGTTTCAGAATTGCAGGGGGAAGTTAAAAGCAAAGGCATTGTCATGGTGACAAGAATTTCAACCTGGGGCATCTCCAAGCAGAATAAAAGACTTGTCTGAGAAAATTTCCAAAAATCACAAATGCATCCCTTCCCATGTGATCAGAGGCCCTGCAGCCTGAGAGGAGCTTCCTGGCTACTGGTGGCTTTTGTAGTAATAACAAAGGGGGCAGCTCCAGAGTGACACTTGGCCAGTAGAGAGAGCAGCTGAGGATTTTTGGAAAAGGGTGAGGAGGTCTTCAGTAGATGTCTATGTGGGTGTATAGAGATACCCCGACAGGCTTAACAGGCCAGAGGCTAGAGATATGAGATGTATGCTCAGGTGGATCACCCAGGGGTAGGTAGAGAGCTCAGGCTAGAGTGAAGTAGGACACTTATGGAGTCGAGGAAGTGGAGAAAAGTTGATGAGTACTCAGAATCTAGAATGTATAATGAAGCTGGGCTGTGGTGGCACAGTCCTTAAATCCCAACACTCAGAGGCAGGCAGCTCTCTGTGACTTCTCGGCCAACCTGGTCTACAAAGCAAGCTCCAGAGAAGCAAGGGTTGTTACACAGAGAAACCCTGTTTTGAAAAACAAACAAACAAATAAAAAGAATTTATAATTAAATTTGGTGGGTGGCAGAGCAAATGGAAAAAAATATTGCTTTTATTTGTTAATAGGTACCTCAGCCATTTGTTAAAATTTGAGATCACACGATTATTATTGGATCCTGGGTCTCTTCCCGTCCTTCCATGCTAAGCTGATGGAATTCCACCTGAAGGAAGGTTCTATATTCAGACCCTTCTCAAGGAACATTCTGATCTTGCCGTGCACCTCTGATTACTAGCTGTGTGACCACGGACCCATAGTTAAGCCTGTGCCCTGGCATCCTCACTTGGTGGTGCAGGCCTGTTCTCTGGGTACTTGGAAGGATGAGGGAGGAGGGTCAGGATTTCAAGGGCTACATTGTCAGTTCAAGCACAGCCTAGGTAACTAAGAAAGACTTTCTCAAAAACATATACATGATCTGTTTTAACAAAAAATTTCATTTGCAAGGTTTTCTTTGTTGTTGGTTTGTTTGTTGAGACAGGATCTCAGTGTGGACCTGTGTGTCACCAAGAGGGCTATATCAATGTTCTTATTTCAGATATGTCTCCTTGGCTAGAGCACTAGCCCAGCATGCACCAGGCCTCTTCAGAAACAGAGCATGGTATTGAAACCTCTTATGCCAGTAATTGGATGTGGACTCAGAAAGGTCATAATTTCAAGGTCGGCCTGGACTTCATGAGCCTGTTTTAAAAATTAACCCCCCAAAACAATTGATTAACAAAAAGATCATGGCTCAGTGGATGTCATGGGATGTTTCCTCAGGTAAAGGTGCTTGTAGCCAAGCCTGGTAAACATGGTTTGGTCCTTAAGACCCACATGGTAGAGGACTGGGTCCCACAGGTTGTCATCTTACTTTTGAACTATACTCTACATGTGCACACACAAAGACAAGTATAATAAATTAAATCGTAAAAGATACACAAAGGGATTCGAGATGGTTCAGCAGTTTAGCACTTCTTGCAGAAAACACAGTTCTGTTTCCAGCATCCACTTGGTGGCTCACATCTGTAACTCTAAAGTTCCAGGGGGTCCAACCACTTCTTCTTGCCTAATGGACAGTGTGCAGACAGGTGCCCATGATTATGTGGAAATACCTTAAGGAGAGCCTAGTGGTAGGAGCCATTCATGTGGAAGGTCTCAGTCTTTTTCTCTCATGCCTGGAACCAAGCTCTACAAGCTGCCTCTGCAGCCAGGTCATATGATCTGGCAGTGTTCTGCCCAAGTGCTCCAGTACTTTCTGGCCTTGTCTCAGGTAAAGAAAGGCTTGGGGTTAGAATCGCAGCACCTCCCCAAATAGATAATCATTTCTGTAAATGTGTATATAATTATATACTTGCAAAGATTTTTTTTATCACATTTTATTTCTTTGCTGTGTATCTGCAGGTGGGTGCACATATGCCACAGTGCATAGGTGGCAGTCAGAGAATAACTTGAGAATTGGTTCTCTCCTTCCATCATGTGGGGAGCAACTTAGGTCACTAGTGTTGGCATCAGGCCACATTAGTGGCTCCTCCATCTTGCTGACTCTAACATTACATGTTGTGAAATAAGGGAGTATAGGTCTGTGGTATGTATCTGAGAGTGGTATATTTATGTGTAGGGCATGTGTGATACATGTGTCAACATGGTTGCCATCTTTGCATGTGTGTTTGGAGAAGTCTTCATGGGTGTTTGGGTTTGTGGGAATCCTGTGTGGCAGAGGTGTTGTAAATGCACAATTGCCTGTGTAAAGCTCTGGCATGTCAGAGTTGGCCTGTCACTGACAGACTTGGCCAAACTTACCAAGCCCATTCCATTTTTGGTGCTACCCACCCAAGCACTTGTAGTTCCCATTCCTTTCTCTGGCCCAGCCTCTGCCCTGCCCACTGCATGAGTCTCCTTGGATGTAGCCCTGCCCAACCTACGCCTGCCAACACTGGCTCCACCCACTTGTAATGAATGACCCTGTCCCAACCTTCCCTCTAAATTCCCCAAACTACAACCCTCATTCAAGTCTCCAACCCTACCCAGCCTGTTTCTTTCCCCAGCCTGTCTCTGTGTCCACAGTAGCAGCCCAACATTCTGGACCCTCTCTCTGGCCCTAACCCTCCCAGGGCCCACCCACATTCCTCAGCCTATATATATATGTCAATACTTGGCAGCAGAGGGAATTGTAATTGGGCAACTTTCCATGTAACTTGTTTGTGCCTTCAGGACATGCTCGACCAAATCACCAATAATATCACTTCCATTTAATAATAGATAGTTGTTTATGTCTTAACTTATGACTTGATGGGTCAGATAACACCCAGCTCCTGATGGGCAGGCAACTCAGGTTGGATGGTAACATGGAGGCCCATCATCAAATGTTCAATTTCCACTAAGGCTGAATAGCAAACCAACTGCTCTCTTCTATTTGTGTGTAGATGGTAAGGAGCCTTGCTCCAACATCCCAAAGGTCTCTTCTTTGATTCAACTATAGAGGACCAGCAAAGGCTCCTATGAGCATCCCTGTAGCTGGAGTTTTCCTGCCTGGCCCACAGTCAGGGCAAATCTCTTTCACCTGCCAGTCCCACAGCCTCTCAGACCCGACCAAGTAAACACAGAGACTTATGTTGCTTTCAAACTGTATGGCCATGGCAGGCTTCTTGCTAACTGTTCCTGTAGCTTAAATTAATCCATTTCCATTAATCTATGCCTTGCCACATGGCTCGTGGCTTACCGGCATCTTCACATGCTGGTTGTCATGGTGGCGGCTGGCAGTGTCTCTCTAACTCAGCCTTCCACTTCCCAGCTTTATTCTCTTCCTTGCCCCGCCTATACTTCCTGCCTAGCCAACGGCCAATCAGTGTTTTATTGATTAATTAGCAACACATTTGCCATACATCCCACAGCACTTCCCCCTTTTTTTTTTTCAAAAAGGAAGGTTTTAACCTTAACAAAGTAAAATTACATCTAATTTGGGAATTTGGGCGTAGCTTCTCTTACTACTTCCTGCTGGAAGGGGGCACTGTATCTTATGGGGAAACAAAGAAAATTTTAGAATTATGGAATAGTCCATGAGGCTGTATCGTCTGAGCCAGATGCCTTCAAACCATTCTGGATGTTGGATCATCTGGGCCATGGTGTCATCGGAGACCTTCAGGGGGTCTTGGCTGGTCAAACCTGATGTATCTTAATCTGGAACAATTCCATAGCCTTTGGCTTTCTGTGGGAACAAAAGCAGAGTCTCCTTTCCAAAGTAACATATCCTTATATTCAAATTTTGAAGTCAAGGTACCTTTAAAATATACATTTTGGCATAACTCAACAGCTTTTACCATCAAATGTTTTTCTGCAGTTAAAAATCCCAAAGACAACACAATCCAGATTCTCTGTGTAATATCCATTTTTACGTGGCTTATTTTTTATACTACCTTTACTGTCTCTTTAATGACTTTATTTTTTAAAACTATGTATTTGTTTCTATAACTCTATATATCACCTTTTTTGTCTCTTTCAAGCCTACGTATATTTTTACACACATTGTAAACTATTACATCTGAATCTGTCTTATTGTGAATCTCTTGCTTTAAACTGCAGCAGTTGTGGCTGCTGGCTCCACCCACCTCAGCTTCCCAACATGGCTACGTTTACCACCAGCTCTGGGAGCTATCGTGGGTCTATGCTTTTACCCAAGCAGCGTGTAGCCCAAAAACCTCTTTTTTTGTTTTGTACCTGCAAAGGCTAAATCCACCACGCAGCTTAATGTGCCACTTGCAGAGGCCTGATTCCCGCCATACTGCAGGTTGAGCACGCACGCCAGGAACCCACCAGTAGCTGAAACCAGCAGCTGCCGCTCATTTGAGAGAGACAATTAGGAAGCTGTTTTTAGCTCCATTTTAGAATCTTTTTTCTCAGTTTTTAGGTGGAAACTCTTGCCACCACGTTGGACGCCATTTGTAGATGTAACCAACCTTCTTATTAAATAAGAAACACAGAACCAATGCAAAGAAGAAAGCCAAGAGGTCAGAGCTAAGAGCTAAAACCTTACCCTTCCTCCTGCAGTGGTCCTACCTCTCAGAACTCACTACCCCTGTGTTAATGTCTTTATATAGTGTTCCTGTTCTGCCTTCTCATTGGTTGTAAACCCAACCACATGACTGCCTCGTCACGGCCTGTCTGTATAGGCCTCCAGGTTTTCCTTGCTTGGTATTGAGATTAAAAGCATGTGTGTCCAATAATGGCTGTATCCCTGAACACACAGAGACTTACCCAGCTCTGCATACCAAGTGCTGGGATTACAAGTATACGCCACCACTGCCCTGCTTTCCTATGGCTTGCTAATAGCTCTGACCCCCGGGCAACTTTATTTATTAACATACAAATAACATTTTAATACAAATAAAATATCACTATACATCCCTATCTACCACTGCCACTTCAAGTACCATGGAGCCTTAGATCATATGATCCAAGTGATAGAGAAGCCTGCACAGCACCCTGAACCTATTGAAGAGCCTTTTCCTGGTTCCAGGACCTACACAAAACTAGCAGCTTTTCAAGTCACATGATACAAGGGCCAGAATAACACACCCAAGAGAGGAATGTGCTATCTCCAGAATCCAAACAGGCACACTAAGTGCTGTGCTCCTTTCTTGGACGGTGGGAGGGTGATATAACTTGTCCTTCACTTTAGAAGGAATATCTCTGCATGTCACACAGCACTAGACTCCTAAGAATCTCAATGAGGTAGAAGGCCCTTGAATTTTAGTTGGATTTATGTTACATTATATGATGGGCATGTGTGTTACTAATGAGGTCAATGTGGCTACTACCTCCTACTCACTTGGTCCATTCAATATGTCATTACTATAGTGTAGCAATGTGATATTTTCTAGAAGATAACACAGACTATAGAGATCCTATTGGCCAGTTATTTTCTGACCTTTATCCTGCAAATAAATCTATTGCAAAAGTTTATTCTCTTGTGCTATAATACCTGTAGGAGATAGTTTAATGGGAGAAATAAGTAAGTTTCAAGGCAGTGAAGAATCCACGTGACACACAAATGCCTCATTTGTTCAGAACTCATTTGTTCAGAAAAATAAACACCTGTAGTTATTTTTGCCTCTCAGGATAATATGTGAAGACAGTACAATGCCATTTCTCCTTCTATAATTTTAAATAGATTGGTGAGTGCACAATTAGATGTTAAACATTTTGACTTTGATGACATTGGACTGGAAATAACAATTGCAGATCCTGGGGCTAGGAAGGAATTCATAAATCAAATTAGCTTTTTCACAGGCTATCCTAAGTCTTCTTCAAAGGAGTGGGTGCTGAGAATTGAACCTGATTCCTCAGGAAAAGCAGACATCTATCCATATTCCTTTTTTGGGCTTTTTTGAGATAGGATCACTCTATACACCGATAGCCATCCTGGAACTCAGTATCTGAGCCAGACTAGCCTGAAACTCAGAGAGATCCACTGTCTTTCTCTTCCAAGTGCTGGGAAGACATGATCCAGGTTAGAAATGTTTTTAAATAACCTGTCTTTGAATCAGACAATGCAAGAATTATACCAGACTTAAGAAGCATCTTTAAAAAAAAAAACAAAAAACAGTAGTTCTAGGAATTTCTCAATGAATTGATTTCAAATGATAAATCATTCCTGCTTCAAAAAAAATTTAACAGTTGCTGGATGGTGGTGGCATACACCTTTAACCCCTGTACTTGGGAAGCACATGAAGGTGGATATCTCTGAGATTGAGATCAGCCTAGTCTACAGAATAAGTTTCAGGACTACTAGGACTATACAGCTAAACCCTGTCTCCCAAAATTACTATGTATAAACAGCAGTGCCATGGTGTCCATGTACCACTCAGAGGACAACTTACATGTGTCTATTCTCTAGTTTCTCTATGTCAGTAGTAGAGATGAAACCAAGGCAGTCAAGTTTGACAATAAGTGCACTAACCTGGTGAGTGAACTCACTGGCCCTGATTTTAGTTTCAAAAATATTTATGTATGTGCTGGTGTGTGGGTGTGAATACAACCAAAGAATAGTAATCAGAAAAGAAAGCTGTGTGAGAAATGTGGGTCTTCCAGAGAATGAATTCTGGTCATCCTGCTTAGCAGTGACCACATTTAACCACTGATATTATTCTCTGGCATTCATTTGTGTATCTGAGAAAATGTAAAGAACAAATATTTAGTCCCCAGAATAAAATAACATAATCCAAACATAAAGGATGACAGCATAAATATTTTCATTTGCAAATAGGTTTTATTATTCAAATTATCCCATATTCTCATATTCTTGAAATACAATACGTCTAAGAGCTTTACCACATTAACTATATCCATAAAGTTTCTCTCCAGTATGACTTCTTTCATGCCTGTAAAGAGGATACTTCTGTACAAAGGCTTTACTACATTGACTACATTTATAGGGTTTCTCTCTAGTATGAATTCTTTCATGCCTGAGAAGAGCACTTTTACGGATAAAGGCTTTGCCATATTGATCACATTCATAGACTTTCTCTCCAGTATGACTTCTTTCATGTATTTGAATACAATTGTTCTGTGCAAAGGCTTTACCACATTGACTACATTCATAGTTTTTCACAAGTATGACCTCTTTCATGTATTTTACAATCATCTTTACGTAAAAAGGCTTTACCACATTGATTGCATTCATAAGGTCTCTCTCCAGTGTGACTTCTTTCATGCCTGTAAAGATGATACTTCTGTGCAAAGGCTTTACTACATTGACTACATTCATAGGGTTTCTCTCCAGTATGAATTCTTTCATGCCTGAGAAGAGCACCTTTATGGATAAAGGCTTTGCCACACTGATTACATTCATAGGGTCTCTCACCAGTATGACCTCTTTCGTGTATTTTACAATCAACTTTACGTAAAAAGGCTTTACCACAATGATTGCATCCATGACGTTTCTCTCCAGTATGACTTCCTTCATGTATTTTAAGATGACTTTTATATGCAAATGTTTTACCACACTGATTACATCCATAGGGTTTCTCTCCAGTATGATTTCTTTCATGCCTGCGAAGAACACTTTTATATGCAAAAGCTTTACCACACTGATTACATCCATAGGGTTTCTCTCCAGTATGACTTCTTTCATGTATTTGAAGCTCAAGTTTACGTACAAAGGCTTTACCACATTGACTGCATCCATAAGGTTTCTCTCCAGTATGACTTCTTTCATGTATTTGAAGGTAATATTTATATCCAAAGGCTTTATCACACTGTTTACATCCATAGGGTTTCTCTCCAGTATGGCTTCTTTCATGCCTGCGAAGAACACTTTTATATGCAAAGGCTTTACCACAGTGATTACAACCATAAGGTTTCTCTCCAGTATGACTTCTTTCATGTATTTGAAGGTAATATTTATGTCCAAAGGCTTTATCACATTGATTATATTCATAGGGTTTCTCTCCAATATGAATTCTTTCATGTCTGAGAAGATACTTCTTCAGTGCAAAGACTTTACCACATTGATTACATTTATGAGGTAACTCCCCAGTAGGAGTTTTTTCATGTATTAGAAGATAACTGGCATGTGCAATGGTGGTCTCACATTGATGATATCCATGCGTTTTCTCTCTAGTATGAGTTGTACATAATTGATTGAGACTGTGACATGGAAAGACTATAATACTTTGATTATATTCATAGTTTTTTACTTCCAAATGAGTTCTTTGGTGTACTTTTAAAGAGGAATCAGATTCAAATGTTTTATCATGTTGCTTACATTCATAAAGATCCTGTTGAGTATTGGTTATTTTTGTATCTTTGAAAATGATATACCTATAAAAAGAAGAAAAACAAACAAAAGGTTTTCAAATAACATTCACATAGTCTAACTTTTTATGCCTTATACAGATGTGGTGTAGGGATTAGGATTTCTCCATAATAGGGTCTTTGACTCTCATAAACTGCTCCTTTCACTAAACAAGGATTTGAGGAAAACTAGTATTAATAGAGAAGACTTGCTTGTAACAAGTCTTGGTCATAAACTAAACTCCTCATCAATGTGTATACCTTTTATAATAATTGATCGGTATGAAACTAAACAGATGGACAGTTCTACAACTTGCCTCTCATATGGCTATGATTAAAATTGTGACATCTATTTTGGAATTGTTTCCTTGTCTTGTTTCTTAAAGAAATGCCTTCAAAACAATTATTAGCTACCTGACATTAGAGTACATGGTATTGTGAGAATTTAATAATCATCACAAAACTGTGCTTATTTACACTGCTGCTTTTCATTACAAGTTCAGGGTACAATAACATTCTTCAGAGGTACATATGCTTCAGCTTGCACATAAAAATTACCTTCCATGTCTTCTAGAACTTTGACAATGTTCTTCAATATTCTGGTTTTTCCATTTGTAGCCTAAAATACAGTACCAGAAATATAATGATGTATTACCAGAAATTAGGCACAATGTAAATTACTATCTTCAGTGGACTTTAGGACAATGGCTAATTATTCATTGGATCCTTCCTCTTCCACAGTCAAAATCACAGAAGAGCACCAACCTCCAAAAAAGGCTTGTCCCCTTAAAAAGTGACAGAAAGCTCACATTCTTACCTATACAAGTGAGGTTCCAGTAGGTTTCCAGCATCACATCTTTGTAGAGACTCTTCTGGGAAGGATCCAGCAAGGCCCACTCTTCAGGAGTGAAGTTTACATGCACATCCTCATAGGTCACTGCATCCTAAAGTATCCCATATATGTACATAATAGAAATGGTGAGACTGACTGCATTGTAAATATACACTTCATTGAGAATATATTCTCATAATTCTGTATCAATGCATTCTATGACATGGGTCATAGCATTTCAAATGCAATCACCAACTCATTATAGAAGGAAACAGAAAAGGAGGATGCCTTCCATTTCTATGACCACCGAATAGAATATGGCATTGCAGGAGAAATGTCTAGTAATATATACAGAGAGACATGCAAACAGTTAGTAACACTATTTAGTATGCATCAGCAAAATTTTATCAAAATTATTAACTTCAAAGAGAATAGACAATATGGGTGTGATGGTGCATACATATAGCCCAAAACTTCAGGAGGCAGAGACACATGAAACTCTGTGATTTCCAAGCCAGTCTGGTCTATGTAGTGATTGCTATGACAGCCAAAGGTACATAATGAGACCCTGTCTCAAACAAACAAAAAATAGAAAGCACTTAGGGGCTCACTCGAAATTCCTCCATAGAATTAGAACATTCATTCCAGTTCTGTACTTGTCCATCATATACTGGAGTGACCCCTTTTAAACTGTAAGGCTAATAATTCCCAGGAATGAAGGCATTTTTAAGAAGTTACTGACTGACAAATCAAAGTAATCAAAAACATTAGTAAAGTAAATGCTGATCCAAAAGTCATAAAAAAAAAAAACCCTAAAGGGATGGAGTATATAAAGATGGGTCAACAAATAAGATTGTTTTTGTTGCTATTGAGGAGGACCAGAATCAATCCCCAGCACTCACTTGGAGGCTCCCAACCATTCCTAACTTCAGGTCAAGAGAATCCAATGCTCTCTTCTGACTTCAGTAAATACCAGGTAGACAAATAGTACATAGCCATGTATATATGCAAAAGATTCACAAATTTTTAAAATGTAAAAACATACACAATGGAAGGGACAGTGTTACTACACCTGCAATTCAGTGATTTAGGAGATCACTATCAGTTTCATGAATGTATGCATTCTTGGTGTAAAAAATGATACCCTCTACCATAGTTAAAAAGTCATGATGAGGGTAAAGTTCAGCATAAGAACAAATGCTTGAAATGCACAAAAATCTATTTTGATGAGCCAAAAATATAAACATGAAAATACCAGGCAAAAAATGGATTAGCAAGGAAAAGCAATTGCTTCCACTTTGCCTTACATTATTTAGAAATGGAGTTTCTAATGGTGGTGATGATGTAGCCACATGAAAAGGAAGAGGACTGCTCAGTTTCAACCACACAAAGAAGTGTGGTGAGGGTATGAACACTCAAAGCCCAACCCCAGAGACTACATTCCTCCTGAAAGGCTCCTCCTCCTCAGGGTTTCATAAGTCACCAATGAAGGCTACACACCAAAGACAAATGCTAAAATACAACATACTATCTGGAAAATTTTTCATTCAACCTTCCACATTTTGACATAGGTTATGACAGGCTCACAGTCAAACCATGATGCAAAATGCATTTAGTCTAATTTCAAAGATCCTCATATTATATAACAGTCCCAACACTGTTTAAATATCCAAAGTTTCTTCTGACACTCAATGTAACATGAATCTTAAAAGGTCTTATAATAAAAAACCCAGAGTGGGGTGAAAGATGAAAGATCAGAGAAGCAGAACAGCCAGACACTAGCTTACCTCTATGAAATCCTCAGCCTCAAGAGAGCAAGTTCCTTTTTCCTCACACTAATATACCTTTCTGTGTCCTGTCATTTTACTTAAAGACAGGTGTCACCACTGCCTGGTTCTGTTTCTTTCATGTAGCCCAGTGTGGCCTTGAACTCACAGAGATCCAGATGGATCTCTGCCTCCCAAGTGATAGGATTAAAGGTGTGTGCCACTACTGTCTGACCTCTATGTCTAATTTAGTGGTTGGCTCTGTCCTCTGATCACCAGGTAAGCTTTATTGGGGTACAGAATAAATCACCACAACTCAAGGCAATTGTTTGACTGTGACATCTTGTAATATCAAAACACAAACTATATCTCTCCAACACACAATGGCACAGAATACACATTTCTCTTTCAAAGTTTTAAGAAAAGATTGGACCAAAACAAGTCCAAAATCTTGCAGGGCAATCCTAAATCCTGCAGCTCTGTGTCAGACAATGGGATTTTATTTTCAAAGTGCTTACATGGCTCTTTCTCTCTGTAACTTCTCATATATCTCTGTCACTTCCACTTCCTACATGCAGTTGTCTCAAAGTTTTGGTATTTCAACATATTGTTACATCAAAATGGAATTGAGGCTTTATCTCATGGCTTCATGCAAGGAAGTCTCTCAGTCTCTCCATTGGGGCCTAGGAGCTCTAGACACAACACTAAGGCTGCAGGTTATTATTATCATTGAGACAAGGTGCCCTATAGCCCCAGGTGACATTGAATGCCATGTATAATCAAGACAGCCCTGAACTTGATCTTCCTTCCTTAATATCCAAGTCCTAGGACTATAGGCACAATCCAAACTCTGGGCTTTTGGGTTGCAGTTTCTTAGTGGTTACAGCAGAACTTCCTCATTCAATGACAGAAAGAAAATAAGGGACATGTGAGAGTTGACTATTCCTAGCAAAAGGAAAAACAGGTGCAATGTGATAATGTGCTTGACAACCAAAGCACTGAAGTATGGTTTAAGCAGTACCAACAGAGAGCTAGGAAAACCAGTGGACTTGGGAGGGGTTGATTTTGCATGGTCAATTATTACAAGGCTTTCAGTTTTGAGAATAAGCAGGTATACAGGAATATGACCTAAATTGCTGTTTAGATCTCTGGTGCTTTACACATGGCACAGTTAAAGAGCACTGCCTGCTCTTCTAGAGGACCCAGGTTTGATTCCCTGAAATCTCATGGTGAGTTCCAGAGGACTGAATGCCCTCTTCTGGCCTTCTCAGACTACAGATATGCACATGATACATGGACACACATGCAGCCAAACAGTCATACATAAAATAGCAAAAAATATTAATTTAAGGAAAAAA
This sequence comes from Peromyscus eremicus, assembly GCF_949786415.1. Lineage (NCBI taxonomy): Eukaryota > Metazoa > Chordata > Mammalia > Rodentia > Cricetidae > Peromyscus > Peromyscus eremicus. The sequence continues at coordinate 7,688,678 of NW_026734286.1, read as the reverse complement.
ATCTGACTGTTGAGTTAAAACACAAATGTTTAGAGAACTAGAGAAATTAGGGGTAATTAGAATCAGAACAGTTTGGGTCAAAGGAATGCCTCAGTGCTTTTCAATACTTGATGCTCCTCCAAAGGACCTGGTTAGGTTCCCAGCACCCACATAGGGGCTCACAAACACCTTTAACGCCACTTCTAGGGGATCTGACTCTTTTCTGTTCTCTCTGGGCACCAGGGATACACACTATCCACAGGCATATAAGCAAGTAAAACATTCATACATAGAAAAATTATAATTAAATCCCATTTAAAAGAATAAAGGGCCTAAAGATGTAGCTTAGCTGGTAGCATACTTGTCTAGCATGCATGAAGCCCTGTAGATATAACCAACTGTCTTTTTTTTTTTTCTTTTTTTTTTTTTTTGGTTTTTCGAGACAGGGTTTCTCTGTGTAGCTTTGCGCCTTTCCTGGAACTCACTTGGTAGCCCAGGCTGGCCTCAAACTCACAGAGATCCGCCTGGCTCTGCCTCCCGAGTGCTGGGATTAAAGGCATGCACCACCACCGCCTGGCTCAACCGTCTTATTAAATAAGAAACACAGAACCAATGCAAAGAAGAAAGCCAAGAGGTCAGAGCTAAGAGCTAAAACCTTACCCTTCCTCCTGCGGTGATCCTACCTCTCTGAAAGAGAGCTACTTCCTGTGTTAATGTCTTTATATATACTTTCTGTTCTGCCTTCTCATTGGTTGTAAACCCAACCATATGACCGCCTCGTCACTGCCTGTCTGTAGACCTCCAGGTCTTCTATGGTTGGTATTGAGATTAAAGGCATGTATATCCAATGCTGGCTGTATCCCTGAACATACAGAGACTTACCTAGCTCTGCCTACCAAGTGCTGGGATTACAAGCGTATGCCACCACCGCCCAGCTTTCCTATGGCTTGCTAATAGCTCTGACCCCCGGGCAACTTTATTTATTAATATACAAATAACATTTTAGTACAAAATAAAATATCACCATGTTTCCCTTTTCTACTTTAATAAAAAGAAAAAAGGAAAAAGCTTATAACTAACGTAAGAAAAACTATATACAAAAGTACAATAACTATATACAATATATACAAGTAATAAATATCTAAACAATGTCTAGTCCATTTGTATTTGACAAATTCAGAGAAAATAATTCCATTATCTATCCTATTTTGGTAAGTCCAAAATGTATCTAATTCACTTTCTATCCTAATTAATCTTCAACTATAACTAACTAATCTTCAACTCCCTCAGAGACCCAAGAAGGAAATAATATTAGCTAACAAAAATAAAAACAGGAAGTACATGCAAGCAACTTCCAAAAAATTGTGAGTTGACAGAAACAGCCAGCTGCTTGGACAGTCATCTGAGGTTTCTCTGCAGTGTTGGGGCATCATCTTCAGCCTATAGGCTTAGCGTATCTGAAAGACTCACTTGTGAAGTAGGATGTACACAAGGTCAACAGTTCAACCTCACATTGGGTGAGAGCAGTCCATGTACCAGAAACACCTGAATTCCACTAGTGTCATGTCATGATTCAGGATTTTAAATTCTGGAAATTGTTAATGTTTTTTGAATTCAGCTGTCCATTCTTCTTGGCCATGTGTGTATGTGGCTTCATCTCAGCATCCCGTTCTTCTCCACATCCCTCTATTAAATGCCATTCAACTATTGAGAGGCATGAGCTTAATTATTCTTCAAGAATAACTGTTTCAGCTACAGTCCCATTGCACATCAGAAGCCATCGGCCCACTGCCCATTAAGCTGCCTTCGAAGAAAAGGGCACTGTACCTTTCCTGGATTGTGAAGGCCACTTCAGGGATGGTGTCATATTGTCCTGGCCTCAGAAGATGCCTTTTGATAAAGCCATAACCACACTTGTTTTGACAAGAATCAGTAGTCCTTTGTTTCATGTCCTGTCTGTCCTGTTTGTCAGTAGTTGATTCGGGGATACTTTGTTGTTCAGTGGCTAACTTTTGCCACAATGAAAGTTAACTCCAATTGCAGTTTTTTCAATGCCCATATTTTCTCTGAAGTAGATTGGTACTGCCAGGAGCTGACATGTCTCATAGTCATAACAAAAAAGAAAAAATTTTCTAAGTTATTAAAACATTTTAAATGCCATATTCTGTAGATCTCTGAAGGGTTTGAAGATGATCTGTCTATCTAAAATATATCTGCTCAATCTTGAAAACATACCTAATATGACTACAAGTTCTATTATAAGGTCTAACTACTAACTTTCATTTCTTTATATCCTAATAGTTGGTAATAATAACATTCAAGGATCAGAAAATTGCATTACATTGTTAAATGAACAGTATAAGTATAATTAGAAGTATACATATAGCATTTTCTAACAATATTGATTTCAATATATATAATTTGTATACAATATAAAACAATCCAATCCAATATAAAGTATTTACATTTTTCTTTTCTTTTCTTTCTTTTTTTTTCAAACAAGAACCGTAAATCTAATCTCCTTTGCTTAGCCCTTTTCCTAACCCTTGACAACAACTTGTAACCAACCCATAAAATATGGTGATATTTTATTTTGTACTAAAATGTTATTTGTATATTAATAAATAAAGTTGCCCGGGGGTCAGAGCTATTAGCAAGCCATAGGAAAGCTGGGCGGTGGTGGCATACGCTTGTAATCCCAGCACTTGGTAGGCAGAGCTAGGTAAGTCTCTGTATGTTCAGGGATACAGCCAGCATTGGATATACATGCCTTTAATCTCAATACCAACCATAGAAGACCTGGAGGTCTACAGACAGGCAGTGACGAGGCGGTCATGTGGTTGGGTTTACAACCAATGAGAAGGCAGAACAGAAAGTATATATAAAGACATTAACACAGGAAGTAGCTCTCTTTCAGAGAGGTAGGATCACCACAGGAGGAAGGGTAAGGTTTTAGCTCTTAGCTCTGACCTCTTGGCTTTTTTCTTTGCATTGGTTCTGTGTTTCTTATTTAATAAGACAGTTGGTTACATGTACATTTGGCGCCCAATGTGGGGCTCGACCCTGAGATTAAGAGTCTCATGCTCTACCGACTGAGCTAGCCGGGCAACTTTATTTATTAATAAACAAATAACATTTTAGTACAAAATAAAATATCACCATAAAGCCCTCAGTTCAATTCTTATTCCCTAAATGGGACAAGGATCAGGATACGTGTAAGCCTAGTTCTTGAAAGGTGGAGGTAGAAGGATCAGGAGTCTAAGATCATTCTTGGGGACATAGGAAATTTGTGGCCAGCCTGGGCTATATGAGACCCTACCACCTCAAGAAACAAGAGCACAAAAAGAACCACATAAGAATATTCCAGGAGAAAGAAGGGCAAAGGGTTTGGGATACATGTCACAGGAGCGTTTTGAAAGGCCACAAATCTTGACTAGGTATTGATTTCATTCATACTCAAAAGAAATGGCAACCTGGGTATGGGAACTGAATTCTGTCTTCTGCAAGCTCCATATGTGTCTGAGACATCAAACACTTGTGTCTGAGACATCTTTTCAGCCAGTGGAAACTGTTTCAGTGCAGTGCCTTCAATTTGTGAATGTTATTACTAGCATAAGACATGTACATGCTTATCTTAGAGGAAGATGACTTTTAGTATGCCTTAGCAATGGCTATATCTAAAGAAAACAGGAATTATTACCTATACATACATTGACTTGATATCTTAATCCCATCACAGGACCAAAATGTATTCTTTTTTCCTAGTGTACTGGATATATTTATGTGATTTATGTGTGTGATATGTGTGTCGGGGCAGGCACAGAGATTGAAGATCAGAGGACAACATTAAGGAGTCAGTTTCTCCTTTCCCCAAGGGTTCCTAGGAGCAAACCAAACTCACCAGGCTTGCATAGCAAGCTCTTTTCCAATGGAGCCAAGTCACCAGCACCATTTGGTTGAATTCTAACTCACAGATGGTCTCACTCTTAAACATACTTCTAATTTTTGTGGGCTTTTGACACAGGATCTCTTTGTAGCTCTAGCTGGCCTGGAACTCATTATTTGGACCAGGGTAGTCTTGAACTTTCTGTACCTGCCTCCAAAATACAAGGATGAAAGGTGTGAGCCCTCATGCTCAGCTAATTAAATGTACTGATTAAAACAAAATATAATACAGAGATATATGGCAATTTTTGAAGAAGAACAAAAATAAAGTGAAAGTGACAGATTAGCTTTAAAATCTTTTAACTCTAGCCAATGGAAAGGCTAACCATCTAGCAAGTAGAACCATTTGGCCTCCTATTGGCCTAGGAAAACTTTCCATTTTATTTCTTAATGACACACTGTAGAATTTGCAAAGAATATGCCCAAGTGAGATCTTGGTCTTATGAGGAAATTGTTTTGTTTTCAGAGACAAGGTCTAGACTGAAACTAATGTGATCCTCCTGCTTCAGCTTTTCAAGTCTTGGGATTACAAGTGTAAGTCTCCATGTCTGGCTGAAGGAAATTCTGTATAAAAGCTGATGCAGTGGCAGACTCTTTGCCTATCATGTGTGAAGCCCACTGGAAAAATAAATAACTAGTGTGGCCTCATTGCCCATCTAGTATGCCCATAAGCATATAAAACACATGTGAGGGTCTTCAAACCAAAATGAATTGAAAGACATGGGGAAGGACACTGCATAGTCAAAGGAATAATTCGACATGATGTTTCAATTACTAACATCTATTTGCTTGTTTGTAAAAGAAACACTACTGTAGCTTAAAAAGAATATTGTCCCACACACACTGAGAGTGGAAGACATCAATACCTCACTCTCACCCATGGACAGGTCATCCAGACAAAAACTAAACAGAGAAAAATACTGGAGATAACAGATATTATAAACCAAACGGACCTAACAGACATTTATATTTCACCCAAACACAAGAAAATACTGCTTCATCTCAGCACTGTAACAGGGCCCCAGACCTCAGCATAACTGACTCCATCACGGAAGTACCATTCAGATTATAAAACTCAGCACATATATAGCACCATCTGCCAAAAACCGAAACAAAGTTCTAATCCGTCTAAGTCCATAGTTATGGGAAAGTCTGTGAATGTACTAACCTTGCTTTTGAGCTTCTGGAGTTCTGCTTCTGGCTAACTGTTCTTGTTAACTGAAGTATGTCAACCCAAAACATGGTTTTTGTGCTAAAAAGCTCATGCTGAGAAAATCTTGATGCTATACTCAGATCCCAAATAGCCAGTGTAGTCCCAGGCCAGCTAATAAAGACTTTCTATTGGCTTAAATCTAGCAGTCCTCTGTGGTAAATACCCACAATATTTCTTGAAGTCTCACTGAGTTTCCAGAGACCAAACCTCAGGACATCAGGGGTTTCAGAGTCCCTTGAGAGGAACAAGAGTTTAATAGTCTGGAGACTGATGGGGGATGGCAACCTAAGATAGTCCATGTCCCCAGGTGTCTTAATTAGGATTTTATTGCTGTGAAGAGACACCATGACCATAGCAACTCTTATAAAGGAAAACAGTTCATTGGGGCTGGCTTACATTTCAGAGGTTTAGTCCATTATCATCAGAGCACGAAGCATGGTGTGATACAAGCAGACATGGTGCTGGAGTGTAGGGCCCTGGTCTCCTCCCATATTGAGTAAAGCCGTTGCCTGCTTGCTGACCTTGACCAGATGTCCTCCCTTTGCTAATTCCCTGCCGGTATCCACCCTCCTGAACACTTAAGGGAAGTTCCTTGTTTGTGTATCCTGCATATTGGGCGTTAACAGCTTAGATGCAAGAATGTAAACATCAATAGCGAACTTCTGCCCTCTGGGGTTCTCCCATTGTGCTGTAAGCCTGTATTTAAGGTTTCCTCCCGCTTTCAATAAACGGCATTCGGCATTCTGCTGAGGCGAATGACCTGCTGTCTTTTGTCTCTGTTTTTCGATCCACAGCTCCTCACTCGAACATTGAAACTGGTATCGGTAATGCGGGCGTTATTGCTACACTGGAGAAGTAGTTGAGAATTCTATATCTTGATTCACAGGCAGCAGCAGGAGATCGAGACACACAGATCTCAAAGTCTGCCTCCACCATGATACAGTTACTCAAACAGGGCCAGACCTCCTACTAGTGCCATTCCTTATGGGCCAAGCATTCAAAGATACAAGTCTATGGAGGTCAATCCTACTCAAATCACTACATTCCCTGGCCCCTATAAGCTGGTAGCCACATAATAATACAGAAATGCATTCAGTCCAACTTCAGACGTCCCCAGCATCTATAACAGTTTTAAACTTGTTTAAAAATCCAAAGTTCAAATTCTCTTCTGAAATGTATAGACTCTCTTAACTATAATCTCTTATAAAATCAAATTTAAAAAGCAGATCACATACTTCCAACATATAATGGTACAGGATATACATTATGATTCCAATACGCAGGAAGGGGAGCACAGTTAGGAAATACTAGACCAAAGCAAGACTAAAAACAAGCTGGGCAAACTCCAAACTCTGAATCTCCATGTCTGATTTCAAAATACTCCTCCCTTCTCGAACTCTTTTCAGCTTTGTTGACCATAACAAACTTCTTTCTTCCTTTTTTTTTTTTTTAAGATTTATTTTATTTATTATGTACACAGGCCAGAAGAGGGCACCAGATCTTATTCCAAATGACTGTGAGCCTCCATGTAGTTGCTGGGAATTGAACTTGGGACCTCTGGAAGAACAGCCAGTGCTCTTAACCACTGAGCCATCTCTCCAGCCCTTCTTTCTTTTGAGTTGGTTCTACTCCCTACTTTTTATACATACCCATTCCAGGTCAGTAAAAGTGTTCCCCACCCAGACAAAACCTACTCAAATAATAGCTTAAAAATCTCTAAGAACTAGCCCCTGATTTGGCATCCTCCCAGGAATGGGGTCCAACAATGAGCTGGCTTTCACAGCCAAATCTCCCAATTAATAGTTAAAGCTGTAGATATAGATTGAAAACTTCACTGTGCATATACACCTTAGCGTTCTGGTCAAGTAAAAAGAATAAACAAGACATAAAACAACAACAACAACAAACTCTCATTGGAGTCTACCTTCCCTTGCTTTGCTTCTGCCAGCTTCGCCCCATGTAGGGAGGGATTTCCCCCTATAAGATTATGTCTGAAAAACCTCCCCCACTGCTTCCCAACAGTTGGCAGAGACCAACAGTTGGCCAAACTCTCTAACCATTATTTTCTCATATCACTACAGGCACTTCAGTCCATAAAGGCTATTCAATGGACTATCCTAGAGACCCAGTTGACCTCCAAGTAAACCATCAGATTTCCTTCATTTCAGTCCAATGATTGAGCTAGTTTTTATACATACCATAGCTGGGTCAAGCAAATAGCCAAAGGGTCACTGGAACTAATCTGGAACAGACCCTACATGGCAATTCTCTCCACTCCTATGGCAGTAAAGATAGCTGGTATTACACCATGGATCCACAACACCCAGCTCAAAAGTGGAAGATAAGGATGCTGCCAAATGGACTGTCTCTGGACTATGAGTCAATTAAAAGTAGGTTTCATTGGGTCCCCAAGTCCTCCCACTCCCTGTCCCTCTAAATTCTCCTGAGTTTTACTTTTGGTATGAATACAGGGTTGTGATCCAACCCCCAATGCCCTTAGGTCTGGACCAGGGAACTAAGAAGGACAAATACAGGGAAGGTAATACCTAAGGTAACTACAGACCTGCAATCCCTATTGATTTTGGCCTTTGCTCATTGATGCCCACTTTAAATGTCTGGTTGTATTAGAGAAAGGAAATTTAAAGATATGGAGATTTATCTTTTGAAATGGAAATGCAGAGTTTGAAATTCTGTGTGTGTACAGTGGCTGGGCCCCCTGGTTGCCAGAAATAAGATAGTTTCAATTGCAAAAACTGGGTTTATGAAACTAAGAAATTTTTTGTAAAGATTTGGGCCTATGGGAAACAGAAAATACTTGTAGAATCAGACCCTATACCACAGGAAGTGACCCTGAATATGGACTTAATCATTCCCAGCCAGAAATCAGCCAAGACTTCTGGTTATACTTAGACACCTTGCCCCCTTACTAACCAGACTGTCAGCCCATTGACAGACAAACCTCACTGTGACTGGGGGCAGCCCAAATTAATGTTCTACTTTATCAGTTAATACATCTGGATAACCATACTACTGAGCCCCTGAGACTGCTTTGTGGGCATGTACCAATGGTTTGACTAAATGTGCCTCTTCTGATGCTTTCCAAACTAAGTAGAACATTTGATCATGACCTGATGGTGTTAAAAGTTTCCATTTCTGAATTAAAACAAGTTAGATTCCCTTACAAAAATGATCTTACAAAATTCAAAAGGCTTAGAAAAACATCTACACTTGTTTCTATGCTGATTTTCAGGAGTAATTTTTAAAAATATTGCCATGGTTAGGGAAATAATTGATACCTGCCTCCATTCTCTTAGTTTCCTCTTGTATAATATTAAAAGGACCAGCCTTAATATTATACTACCCAGGGGCTCAGGAGAGAAAACTACAAATGGTGAGAACTATTTTCAAGAAATAGAATCTCAGCACACCGAGCTCTTTAGTCCATTTGCTTATTCCTCTGAGATAAAATATGTTCTCGTGCCTAGCTCCTTTCTTGCCTGATTTCTCTCTACCTTTATCTACTGTTCCCTCTGAGTTCTATCTTAATTCTCTCATCTTAATTCTGCATCATCTAGGTCCTTATCTCATTCTTACCCAGCTAGTACTTCCCCATCTGGCTCTTCCTCATCTTCCATCTCATCCACACGTTCTCTCTGGTCAAAATCCTCCTTATCCCTCTCCATTCTCCATCCTCAAGTTCTCCTTATACCTCAGTCCTCTCAAGTCTCTGAGGTGTTCAGTTATAAACCAAGCAATAGCGATCCTTTGCCAGAGCAAGGTCACCAGGCTTGAATTCTTTTGGGGTCATAAAGGTAGGTAAGAATTTTCCTCAGGCAGTGGCCATCAGGCTCTCTTTTACAACCCAAAATGGGAGTGGTAAAAGAGGAGCTCAACTGAGTGCTAATGACAGTATATCAGAAAGGGGATCTACGTGCTCAATCTACATTCCTAGAAGTGGTTAGGTAAGAAGTTAGGGGTCCATTAGTAAGGATGTATAAGAAAGGAGGTGCTGTGGGATGGTCTGTATGTCAAATCTGTTGCTCTGATTGGTCAATAAATAAAACACTGATTGGCCAGTGGCCAGGCAGGAAGTATAGGCGGGACTAACAGAAAGGAGAATTGAGAGAACAGGAAGGCAGAGAGAGACTCTGCCAGCCACCGCCAGGACAAGCAGCATGTAAAGATGCCAGTAAGCCACGAGCCATGTGGCAAGGTATAGATTTATAGAAATGGGTTAATTTAAGATATAAGAACAGTTAGCAAGAAGTCTGCCACGGCCATACAGTTTATAAGTAATATAAGCGTCGGAGTGATTATTTTATACGTGGGTTGTGGGACTACGGTGCTTGGTGGGACCTGGGGAGAAGCTCTCCAGCAACAAGGAGGGTCTCACCCTAAATTGCACAAGAAATAAAGCTATCCTCCTGACCTAGGAGACAGGTGTTGTTTCATTTGGCCTTGGATGCTTGACAGGTATTTTAGATAAATACACTGTTAGGAGTTCTATGAAGCATGCATAGCATTACAAGAAAATCACTGTCGGAACCAGCTAATATACATACAAAAGCTAAAATAATCACCAAGACTTCTTAAGCCATGGCTTGACCTTTGGAGAAGTCTGACTTTCCCAAGTAATAGCTTTTGTGATAGTAGCTGAATTCTATTATGTTTTCCTGCGACTTTGTAGCAGTCCCCTGGCTAACTACTCTACTATCATTACTGACTGGGCCTTTAATTATCATTCTGATTGGCTTAATGGTGGGGCCCTGCATTTTAAACTAATACAGGATTATTCCCTGATCTGACTCATTGACTAAATCCAGTGGAGAATTTAACTGGTCCCAGACCTCAGGAGATCCCCAGACCTTAGCACTAGTGACTCCATGATGTAAGTGCTACTCAGGCTGTAAAACAGCATGCAGACAGCACCACTTGCTAAATATAAAAATAAAGGCCTGCCGGGCGGTGGTGGTGCACACCTTTAATCCCAGCACTTGGGAGGCAGAGGCAGGAGGATCTTTGTGAGTTTGAGGCCAGCCTGGTCTACAGAGCGAGATCCAGGAAAGGCATAAAGCTACACAGAGAAACCCTGTCTCAAAAAAACAAACAAAATAATAATAATAATAATAATAATAATAATAAATAAAAAATAAAAATAAAGGCCTAATCCATCAAAGTCCATAGTTATGGGAAGTTTCTAAATGTACTAACCTTACTTTTTAGTCTGTAGTCCTGTTTCTGATTAACTGTGCTTGTTAACTGAAAAGTCAACCCAGAACATGGTTTTTGTGCTTAAAAGCTCATCCTGAAAAAAGGCTCAGGGCTACACTAGGCTACAGAACACCCAGTGTAGTTGCAGGACAGCTAATAAAGACTTTCTGTTATCTTAAACCCAGAAGTCTTCCCTGATGAACATCTACAACAAACACCTCATGGAACTTTCTACAAAATTGATCACATAATGAGATACCAAGCAAGTCTCATCAGATACAAAAAGAAGTGATATAACTCCCTGCATCCTATCAGAGCACAACAGCTTAAAGCTGGATATTAACAGCAGAAATATCAGAAAACTGACAAATTCTTGGAACATGAACACCTTTCTAATGAATGAAAACTGGGGAAAGATAAAATAAATAAAACACTTTCTAGAAATAAACACATGACAGATTAAATGTTTTCTCAAGAAACCAGCCCACTACTCTTTCATTCAGCCTTACTTGATTTCTCAGGACCTGTACAGAATACAGAGAGATAATGTGCCAAAACATTACACAAACAACCTGACTTAGTGACTGCTCTATTACTATGAAGAAATGCAATAACAAAGGCAACTCTTATACTGGAAGGCTTTTAATTTGGGGATTGATTGCAGTGACAGAGGGTTAGTCCATTATCATCTTCAAAGGAAGGTTCAGTGGGCAGGCATGGGACTAAGTGTTAAATCCTAATACAGAGGCAGGCAGCTAGAAAGAAACACTTGCCTTGCACTAGTCTTTTGAAACCTCAAAGCCCACCTACAATGACACATCTATACAAATAAGACACACCTACTCGCACAAGGGAACACCTAATTTTATACAGTTACTCCCTTTAATTGGGAGTCAAGCATTTCAAGATAGGAGCCTGAGGGTGCTGAGGAAATATAAAACATGACAGAATATAACCTAAGAAGAAAAGAAATTAAGGAAGACAGAGAGGGGGAGACAGAAGGAGAGAGAAAGAGGACGAGAGAAAAGAGGACACAAACACAGAGAAAATACTTCCTCCTGGTAGGGAGAACCAACTCCTTTGTCTTGGCAATAGGCTTCATTAGTATAACTTTCCCTACACCATCTACAAAGAGGTTAAACAATTCAAGTCTCCAAACTCAAGTTTCAGTCTCTATCTTTTCTCTGTGTGCATGGCATTAACCCTTGTTTCCCTCCATACCTAGTTCCCTCAGAGAACCTGGGAAACCTTGGATCAGGTCTGTTGAAAGCTGTAAAGGCAGTCTCTTAAGTGTGACTGTTGTACATGATGACATCCAGAAGCTGTATTTCTAACTGGGTAGAAGTGCCACACAAGGCTATAAGGTTTTAAATTTGATTTAACTATATTAACAAGTTGAAATCAAAAAGTCTAAAATGCCAGACAACATAGAGAGTCAGAACTCTCTGATCATATCCCAGACCAGACTCAATTGGGACAAAATGGGGACCAAGCAACACCTTGTGTCTGGGGACTGAGGAGAGAGTGAAAGACCTGGATGACAGCAATTGGCTTCCACAGTACAATCTTTGTGGTAAGACTCAACTGTCTCTGCTCAATATCATGGAAATCTTTCTTCTGTTCCTTAGCTATGTGGGGCCAACCTGCCTATGCCATAGGTACCATCTCCTCCTACATTCACGATAATAGAACAAAGGTGTCTTTTTAAAGGAAAGGGTGTAACTGTGAACATTTAACCTTTGAGAAGTGGGGATTCCACTGGAACTTGTGCCTGATGTAGGATGGGCTTGCCTTAGGAGAGAGCTGGGCTAACCTTGAGGAGAAAGCAAATGTCTCCAATCCCAGGACTCGGGAAGCAGGGGCAGAGGAATCTCTGTGAGTGAATTCGAGGCCAGCCTGTCTACCAAGTGAGTTCCAAGACAGCCAGAGCTGTTACACAAAGAAACCATGTCTCTAGGGCTAGGGAGACTAAAAATTTATGCTACCAACAATAGAAATTGGATTAGAAATGGCTACACAGAGAAACCCTGTCTCAAAAAAAAAAAAAAAGACTGTGCTGTCTGGGAAAGAATAAAGAGATCAACAGAACATGAGAGGAAAACTTAGAAATAAAAACACAATAAATATAGAGTCAAATGAGACACGAGGCCAAGAAATCCAGTAAGTCAGCCCTTACTGTCACAGGCAAATGGACCACCCTGGCATCTACATGCAAATGTGTTAATGACACAGACTTTACGCCCTGCACAGAATTAACTGCAAACGGATCCTACATCTGCATGTTCAGTGCCAAGTGCAGAACTTCTAGAAGACACTAGAGTGACCAGGGCTCTGCAAATGAGCAAATCTGCCTTCCCTGGCCACAGTTTTTACTGAATGAAATGAAAAAATGATCACCATAGGATATTTCCACACAAAGGCTCACACGCCCCCATGCTCTGAGAGGCGCAAACCGCAGCGCTAAATCACTCCCAGGTCCTGCTTTTGCCGGAAAGTTGCAGGGACCTCAGGGGACCAAAGGGAATCACTCCGGACACCGCGTCCTGACGCCATGTCCACAGCCCCGGGGGAACCCACACTGTCTCCCGAGGCTTCTCCCCACGAGGGACGGCAGCCCCTCACTCACCATGGCGGATTCCGAGTTCACCCGCTCTTCTCACGGCTCCCAGCAGCCAGTCGCAGCCCAGCACACAGAACAGGAGACCCGCCCTTAACCGCTGAGCCACAGATCATGCAGCAGGGCTGGTCGGAAGTGCCCACCCCATTCTGATTGGCAGTCCATCTGGAGGTCCTGACTGGCTACTGAGGCCTGAGTGATCTAAACAGCTCTCTTAGGGACAAAGTACTGTGAAGTCAGAGAGCCCAATGATTGGCAACCCTGGCTTTCACCCTAGGCACAGAACTACCCCAGACCTGCAGAGATTGGCATTGCAGCAGAACTTGGGGCTGGACTGCAAAGTCTTCCCTGAACTATTCCTGCACTCAGGAGGACTCTTTTCTGGGGTTTTGCTATGAACTGAGAAAGGACAAAGGAAACCTGCCACTTTCTGGACTAGCAATACCTGGGGCAAGCTGTGCGAAAAGTGCTATGATTTTCACTTTTGTAAAAAGAAAGTTTAATTTAAAAAATTATGCACTCTCTTAAACTGTTATTCTGTAGAAAAGGCCATATCAGTGTAAATACAGGATTTAGAGAAGTAAACCCTACGGGATCAGAGTGAGCTTTTTACTCATCATTACTCTTGGAGTTCACATGGGTCTTGGCCTTTGTCCCAAGTCCACTGTCCACTTTTTGACACCCTGTCTGGAATCTGTGACGGTGCTGAAGCAGCAGCCAGCAGCAGTGGCAATGGCATGAAGAATCCCTGTCCAGCTGCTTTACTGCTGTGCTCCACTGCTCTGTGGAGGAATTTTATCCTGTGTCCTGCCTGCAGGCCTTCCACTGAGGGTTCTTTAAAGCCACACGAACACTTGACTGGCAGGTTCAGTCTGGGTCACTATAGTAGATTTCTGGCTCAGGTGATCTACTTTGCCAGGGCTACTCATTTGTACCTGACCTTGGGAAACAGCAGGTGGAGTCACGTGCTAATGCTGATTGTAGAATGTATGGATGTTGGGGGCACAGAGGTCCTTGTACTCACAGAGAAGCAGTAACAGAACCAGGAAGTTAATCATACATGGGTGTTTGCTCATTGGAGGAGATACAAATCAAATAACTGAATTCCATCCAGAAGACTAAGAGTGGATTTTGTTAATGACCTTTTAGCTATCTGTGAAGCAGAACTCACCCACTTTTTGCTGTAGCAGCAGACCTTACCAATATTCTCCAGAATGATTGTCCATAGTTACAGGACAGTCTCTAAATGCACTAACCTTGCTTTTTACCTCCTACAGTTTCACTTCAGGCCAACTGTTCTTGTTAACTGAAGTATGTCAACCCAAAACATGGTTTTTATGTTGAAAAGCTCATCCTAAAAGAGATGTGGTACTACACTGTGGTCCTGAATATTCAGTATAGTCCCAGCCTGGCTTATAAAGACTTTCTATTGCCTTAAACCTATGCCTGAGCAGTCCTTTTTGGTGAATACAATTCTGGAGATGCCACTGAGTTCCCAAAGACCAGACTGAAGAACACCAGGGGCTCAGAGCCCCTTGGAGGGAAGAGGAGTGCAGTGGTCAGGTGACTACTAAGGGGTACACAAACTGAGATATTCCAGGTTCACAGGTGTAGCGAGCACATACCCCAGTTACAGGGGAGGAATAACCACTCTTGATTCAGACTTGGTATAACACTCATTTATTCACACAGTAAGATTACAAGCAATATTCATCCTGTCTTCCAAATGGAAACAGGAGTACCTCTCCGGGTATACAGGTCCGGACTCGCCACGTCTGTTCCTCTGGATCTTGGGTCAGCCTTCCTCAGGTCAGCCACGTCTGCACTGGGGACAGGATCTCACATCTCTGGCAGAGGAGAGTCGTCTCGCACGAGGGCCTGACGAGCTCTGTTGGTCAGATCTGAGGCTTCATCTTTTATATTCTTTCCTGGCTAGGTTTCTAGTCTTATCCCTACTTCCACACATAGCTTATAGCTTATCACTACTCCATTTGTGGTTTACTTACATCATTCTATTGCTTATCACTCCTGACTAGGGTTGTTCACCCTAGGTCTTACATGTGTTCCTTACAACGGATATCTTTTTTAGGATTTTATTGCTGTGAGACACCATGACAATGTCAACTATTATAAATGAAAACATTTCATTGGGACTCTGTCAGTCTGACCAACAAGTAGGGCAGAGGCAGGACTGGTACAGCCAGTCTCTCCCTGGGGCTGAGCGGGATGATGAGTGGGCCCAGACTGGAGAGAAACACACTGGTCTGGGAGTCTTGTCAATGCATCAGGAGTGAACTTATATAGGTTGGGGTGGGGGAGGATAGCGGGCCAATGAGATGATGCCATCTCAGCAGTTACTAGACAGAAGTGATTCTAGGTCAGGTAGTGCTGAGTCACTTATGCAGAAGTCATGTCCCAGGACAGGTAGCCAAATTCGCTAGGCTCAGGAAGTTAACACTGGGCCTCACGCCCAGGCCTTATGGGGCCCAACAGGACTTCCTTACAGTTTACAGGTTTAGTCCATTATCATCATAGCAAGAAGCATGCTAATATATAGGCAGACAGGGTGCTGGAGAAGGAGCAGAGATTTCTACAAGATCTGCAAGAAGCAACAGGACACTGATATACACAGATCTCAAAGCCCACCTCCACAGTGACTCACTTCCCCCACCAAGCCACATCTACTGGAACAAGGGCCACACCTCCTAATAATGCTAGTTCTTTTTTTAAAATATAATTCTTTATTTTGTGTAAAACCCTTGATTTCCTCAACTCAGCTGTAACTGAGAAGCTTGGCTTTTTGCTTTTCTCAGGTAAACAGTTTCCTGCCCTATTGGGCTCTTTGTGGCTTTTAACCTGCATGATGCCAGAGGGTTTCCCTCAGGGGACTTTGACCCACTGTCTTTTACTAGCTTGAAAAGACAGAGCTTAGAGGAGGATTTTAGGAAATCAAGACCTGCCTCCTGCATTGCAGGGAGGATTTTTAAAGCTTGAAAGAAAGAACTTAGAGAGAAGAGAGAGAGGTTTTGCTGTCTTAAGAGGTTTGTTGTTTTCCCTTAGACCTAATCACAGGTGATTCCCATACCAACATCTTCAGGTGATTCTAATTTTTGTCCTTCTGATAAAGTTAAAGGCTTTAGTTTTTAAGGTTTTTGTTTGTTTGTTTGTTTGTTTGTTTGTTTTTGAGAGCTTTTTAGTTTGATAGAGAAAGATTAAGGCTTTTTAGAGAGATTTTTTTTCCCCAAATTTTCCAAGAAAAGCTTTTAGTTTAAGAGAAAGATTTTTTTTTCCCCAAGAGAGAAAGACCAATTTTTCCCTATCGGTGACTATGGGGGTCCAGCCCCTCGATAGTCCCTCCCAGGGTCTGGGAAGAATCTACAACCAGCTGATAATTAATCTTTGATGAAAAGAAATGAATCTATGTACATGAAACTCCTTAGTTCATACACCTTATTATTCTGTGATAGTTCTCTCTCTACACAGGTTCTATTCTGCTCTCATGTCTAGCTCCTTTCTTGCCTGATTTCTCTCTATATTTATCTACTGTCCCCTCTAGGTTCTATCTTAATTCCTCATCTAGTTCTGTCCTTTCTAGGTTCTCATTTATATAGTTCTTTCCCCTATCATCTCCTCTCCCATCTCCTTCTCTCTCATCTGGGTCTTCCTCATCTTGTTCTTCCCCATCTGACTCTTCCTCATCTTCCATCTCGTTCCTCTAGTACTGTCTTCTAGCCCTTCAGCCTAGTTCTTCCCCATCTCAGTTTGTTCCTCTCAAGTTCTTACCCATCTAGTTCTTCCATTTTGTTTTCTCTTCTCCATCCCATGCCCCGGAAGTCCCGGTATAAGAAGGGAGGGTCCAAGCTAAATTGTGTAAAGCTATTACTTAATGTCCATCTGACCTAGGTAGTGTCTCCTTGTGGAATTTACCTTAAGTCAGGAGACTTGCATGTGGGCTGTTATCACTGTTAGTCCTTGAAAGTGGCTAAGGGAGCTATCTGATTCCAGAGAAAGCCTTTCCTGAGGCTGTTTTCCAAATACTTAGAATATGTATGTCCAGAGAGTGATCAGTCCACACTGTTAGCCCTTCTTGGGGAAAAGTTAATTGGGAAAACTATGAAGGCACACATGATTTTCATAACAGAATACAACTGATATATAATAAGCCAAATAATACCAAAAGCTCCTTGGAATTTGCTTCCTCTGGAGGAATTCCCTAATTGATAGGGATTCACAATATGCCCCCATGTCTGGCGGACCTAGACACTTCCGCCTAGCCATTTCCAGGTCAAAACATCTCACATGACCATGACCCCGTGGCTTTGCATGGTTGTGTAAAGCGGGCAGTACAACCATGTAATCTACACGCATGCATGGAGTAGCCATATGAGCCTGTGTGCTCAGGCACGGCCCAGCCTTTATAAGCTGGCACCATATTCCTGGCTTCATCTCTTTATTCACGTCTTTCCCACAGGCCTGAGCATATCTGTCTCTTTCTCTTATCTTAATAAAACTCTTGTTAGTGGATTCTGTCGTGTTTCATGACATTTCCTCGCAGGGTAAGAGTGCCACAAATAACTAACATCTGGTGCTGTGACAAAACGGGTGCTTTCGGGTGTTCTGCACCTGGAAACCCGTAAACTGGGGACTCTGCTCCGTATGCGACAGACCACTGTCCATTCGCCTGACCGCACAAACCTACATGCAACACAGCTTCTTCGATTGGTAAGCCCCCACTTTTAGGCCAGTGTAAATGGTTTCCTGAATCTGTGGCAATGTTTAATGTCTGACATCTCACTGAGCATTCTTGAAACCAGGGGAACCCCCAACCACGGTCTTTACTGGCTAAGGTCCGCCCCTATCTCAGGTCTAAATTTCTAGCCATCTCCCACGTCTACAGCTTGAGATATTCCTCATGGTTGGACCACCACTGTTGGGTGCATCCTGGGGCTGTGTGGGAGCAACACGTTTTTCTGGCTTGATGAAGCCGTAGACGCTGTTCTGGATTCCTGAGGAATCCTTGCTTCACACAGCTGCAGGGGGGAGTGGGGGTCAGACACAGGACTGCTTTTCGGCTGACAAGCTGTCTAGCAGTCTGTGCCTGGAAAAGATCTGTCCTTGGACTTAGGGATGCCTGGGAC
Organism: Peromyscus eremicus; assembly: GCF_949786415.1. NCBI lineage: Eukaryota > Metazoa > Chordata > Mammalia > Rodentia > Cricetidae > Peromyscus > Peromyscus eremicus. The sequence continues at coordinate 7,670,575 of NW_026734286.1, read as the reverse complement.
CTTGGCTCCAGATCACGTTTGTTTTTTTATTTTTTTATTTTCTGCCTCTCTGCCACAGATACAGGAAATAAGGCTTCCAACCCCATCAGTCCTACCTCTCCCTTAGGCTGTCTTCTTGAAGCTTTGAAACCTCTCAGCTTAATGCCTTACTTAAAGATTCCTAAGCTTATCTGTCTCTGTACTAAGAGATGGCCCAAATATGCTTTAGAAAATAATAGAAAATGGCCACTGAGCGGCTCCTTAGATCCCGATATTTTACGGGAGTTATCTAATTTCTGCCAGCGAACAGGCAAATGGAAAGAGTTGCCCTATATCATAGCTTTCTTCTTTCTCAGTGCTGAACCATCTCTTCTGGATTCCTTTTCTCCTGCACATATGCTCCTAGCTATGCCTAAACCAGAGGATTTTCTGACTCCAGAATCTCTGACTCTAGATCCTGCTAACGAACTTCCACCTATCTGACCTTCCACTCCCACCCCTACTCCTAGGGCGACTGTTCCTTCAGCTCCTCTTCCGGATTCTTCTTCCTCTAAAGCTGATTCTTCCTTGGCAGCAGCTGTTTCTTCCTTGACAGTGGCCGTTTCCAAAGGCCTTGCCCTGGCTCCAACCTTCACTCCTCCTACCACCCATTCTTGAACTGCTAAAGTGACTGATTCCAGCCATCCAAACCCCTCCACTGTTCTTCCTTTGCGAGAGGTGGCTGGTGTGGATGGACTGATTAAGGTTCATGTTCCATATTCTCTCGCAGAATTCTCTCAGATAGAAACTAAGCTGGGTTCTTATACTTCTAATTCTGCTTCCTTTATTAAACAGTTTCAATATATAACTCAATCTTATAGTCTCACCTTTCATGATATATACATGAAACTTTCTAATAATTTACTTCCCAAGGAGCGCAGGCAGGTTTGGGAAGAGGCTAGGACTCACGCAGATGAGGTTCACCATACTAACCCCTCACATCCTCCAGGAGCCAAGGCGATTCCTGACCAAGAGCCACACTGGGACTATAACACCCAGGGTGGCTCTCTAGCCAGAGATAAGTTTATTACCTGTCTCCTGACAGGCCTCTGTAAGGCTGTCCTAAAACCAGTAAACTATGAAAAACTAAAAATGATAATTTAAGATAAGGACAAAAATTTATCTCACTTCTTAGAGTGCCTCACCAAGGTTCTACTTCAGTTCACTAGCTTAGACCCAGACAGCCCTGAGGGCAGGCAGCTCCTAATGACCCACTTTGTCTCACAGAGCTTTCCTGACATTAGGGATAAACTTAAACATTTAGAGAACGGCCCTCTGACCCCACAGGCAGATGTGCTAGCAATAGCATTTAAGGTGTACCATGGGAGGGATGAGAAGGCCCAGAAAAGGAGCTGCCAGATGCTGGCAAACACTATGACTGGGTCCCCAAAAGCCATTTAGTCCCTGTTTCAAGTGCGGGAAAGAAGGCCATTGGGCCTAGGTTTGCACCACAGGCCCACAAAGGGCACCGATAGGGCCTTGTCCAAAATGTTGCCAAAGGGGTCACTGGTCAGCTGACTGTCCTAATGTCCCAAGCGACATAGGAATGCCAGACGAAGACCACCCTCCAGCTGACTTTCTAGGCTTGGCCTACAGCGACAACTGATGCTACCCAGTTTCGACCCCAGCCACTCCCATCTCACACAGGGAACCAAGGGTAGTAATATAAGTAAATGGGTGCCCTATCTCATTCCTTTTGGACACTGGAGCTACCTACTCTGTCCTGAGAGAGTTTTGGGGGCCTACCTCTCCTTCTCATCTCCCTATTGTCAGGGTTGGGGGACAGCCTTACCTACCTCATCAGACACCACCACTTAATTGCATTTTCAGAAGCATTCCTCTTACACACACATTCTTAGTGGTGCCTGTAGATGTAACAACCTTCTTATTAAATAAGAAACATAGAACCAATGCAAAGAAGAAAGCTAAGAGGTCAGAGCTAAGAGCTAAAACCTTACCCTTACTCCTGCAGTGGTCCTACCTCTCCGAACCAGAGCTACCCCTGTGTTAAAGTCTTTATATAGAGTTCCTGTTCTGCCTTCTCATTGGTTGTAAACCTAACCACATGACCGCCTCGTCATGGCCTGTCTGTATAGGCCTCCAGGTTTTCCATGCTTGGTATTGAGATTAAAGGCATGTGTATCCAATAATGGCTGTATCCCTGAACACACAGAGACTTACCCAGCTCTGCCTACCAAGTGCTGGGATTACAAGTGTACGCCACCACTGCCCTGCTTTCCTATGGCTTGCTAATAGCTCTGACCCCCGGGCAACTTTATTTATTAACATACAAATAACATTTTAATACAAATAAAATATCACCATAAGGGAGGGCCTACATCTAAGGGGAAATACCTGACATTCTAAACAATCCCTATACCCCTAGACAAATGTCAACCAATCAGGGTCCTGAACCCTAGAAATCTCCTTACCCCAACCTCTGCTATGATAAAAGCCCCATGCTGGGGGGCATACTTACCTGGAGGACCTTCCTGGGGGTCCGACAGCATTCAATGTTTCAGCAAAAGAGAATGAGTCATGGTATGCAGCCCAAAGACCCCTTGGGAATCTGATATGAGAAATATATTTCAGGCTACAGATGTAGGAAATGGTGAGGGATTGGAAAGGAAAAACTCACCAATCTGGGCAGCTAGTGTGTTGTTCGTAGCAGTTCAGTAGCTGGGCAAATGAAAAAAGTGGGCAGTCATATGTAGATCAAAGAAACCTCAGTACAGGATCCCAAATGCAGAGTTCTGGGAGTGCCTGCTTCATCACAGTACCGGTATTGGTTTTAATAAGCAGCACTGTTACCATGCAAGTAAGTCATGAGGCACAATAAAACCCAGTATCAGAGCTTTTTTAGGAGGAGAGGGGACAGAAGAGAGTGTGGCCAGGCCTGTTGGAAAGACATGTGAGGATGAGGGAGAGTGGAGAGGAGGAGAAGAAAAGGGGGGAGGAGTCTGTGATCCGCTTTCTTATGGATTCCCCTGCATGTGCGCATATGGGCTTTTAGAGCTATGCCATGCATGTGCAGATTGCATAATCACACTGCACACAAATTACACAATCACGCAGTGCATGGATTATGTAGGACATAAGGCCCCTTGCTTGGCTACTGAACTGCACATGTGTAGTCACATAGCTGGAGGAGTGGCTGGAATTCCAACAGTCTAGATGTTAGACCAGGGAGCAGACAAAAGCCCAGCAGCATTCCTGGAGCACCTTCAGGAGGCCTTCAGAAGGTATGTCTTATGATCCTGAACCCCAGGAAAATGCCACTGGGATCCTGGCTTTCATTAACCAGTCAGCTCCAGAGGCTGGAACGCCTCAGAAAAAAGCATTAGGGATTTAGTAGAGGTGGCTGAGAAAGTGGATAATGGAAGAGATAGTGAGGAGAAAAAGGAAATCAAAAGGAAGCAATGCAAGAATCGATTCCTCGCTGTTGTGCTGCTGGCCACTACTGCAGAACTGGAAGAGTGTCAAAGCCGACTGCAGCGGCAGTCAGCTGGGAAGGAAGATAAAAAACCAAGAGCTAACAAAGAAAGGCCTCAGCCGGGAAAGAATCAATGTGCATACTGTAAAGAGGAAGGGCACTGGGCCAAAGAATGCCCTCCAAAGGCAGCTAAAGGCAATACTATAGTCCTTAGCCAGTGGGATATGGACAGTGATTAGGGGAGATGGAGTTTGGCCCCCTCCCCGAGCCCAGGGTATCCCTAAGAGTGGAGGGGAGACCAGTTGACTTCATGGTGGACATGGGAGCTCAGGACTTAGTGCTACTGAGGGCTGATGGACCCATGACAGACAAAGAGACTTGGCTTCAGGGTGCCACCAGAGTCAAACCTTATTCATGGACTACCCGAAGAAGAGTGGATTTAGGAACAGGCCAAGTAACCCACTTATTCCTGGTAATTCCTAAATGCCCATACCCCTTGTTAGGCCATGATTTACTGACCAAAATGAAAGCCCAGATATATTTCCCTGATGAAGAAGCTAATTTGCTTAATGAAAAGGGAAGACCCATTTCTGTACTGGTGACCAGTAGTTTGACTGAACAGTACAGGCTGCATCAGGTAGCTCCTGAGGCTGATACCCAGCTGGAGAAATGGTTATGGGAGTTCCCACTGCCCTGGGCCAAAAATGAGAGGAATGGGGCTGGTGACACATCACCCCTTGTCTATGTGGAAACTAAACCAGGGGCAGACCCAGTCGAGATCTGTCAGTACCCCATTCCCCTAGAGGCCAAGAAGGGCATCACACCACACATCAGGAGGCTACTGAACTTAGGTGTCCTCAGGCCTGTGCAGTCGGCCTGGAGCACACCCCTGTTGCTCATCAAGAAGCCTCATACCAATGATTACAGACCAGTCCAGGACTTGTGGGAGGTTAGCAAGAGGGTGATTGACACATACTCCCACAGTGCCTAACCCGTGCAGCCTACTCAGTTCATTGCCCCCCAAACCAGCAATGGTATGCTGTCCTGGACCTAAAAGATGCCTTTTTCAGTCTGCTACTGGCACCCTAGACAAAGGTTAGCCAGTTAGGGTCCTGAACCCTGGAAATCCCCTCACCTCAACCTCCGGGATGATAAAAAAAAAAAAAAAAAAAAAAAGCAGTTTGGGCTCGGTGCTCTGTTCTCATCACTGTGTCATAAAGAGAGTCTGTAGATGTAACAGTCATATTAAATAAGAAACACAGAGCCAAATGCAGAGTTAAAAGCCCAAGAGGTCAGAGCAGTAGCTAAGAGCTGAGACTAAAACCGCCTTCTTACCACCCACTGCCGCTGCTGTCCTTCCCCTGAGAAAGAGAGCTACTTCCTGTGCATCTGTCTTTTTATTGACTTCCTGTTCTGCCTTCTCATTGGTTGTAAACCCAACCACATGACCTCCTCGTCACTGCCTGTCTATACAGACCTCCAGGTCTTCTATGGTTGGTATTGAGATTAAAGGCGTGTGTCTCCATGCTGGTGGTGTCCTTGAACACACAGAGATCTGCCTGTCATGTGATCAGGATTAAGGGCATGTGCTACCACTACCAGACTTCTGTTATGGCTTGCTATTAGCTCTGACCCCCAGGCAACTTTATTTATTAACATACAAATAAAATCACATTTCAGCACAAATAAAATATCACCATAAGAGTCCAAGCTCAAAGCTTGAAAATGAAGGCTCTTTACTTTTACATATGGGATTCAGTCTCCATGGTAGTCTTTTAGTGGTCCCCATGATCTGGGCATAACACTAGGTGTGACACAGAATTATACTCTGTATTGAGGACACTGTTGCTTGGAGACCACTGTTAGATTTAGGCAAACCTGGGATATAAACAAAACTCTATCTCAAAAAAGCAAATGGCTAACACATTAGTATCAGTCTTTGTCCTGGAGTCCACTTGGATCTATGGCACCCTGGCCTTTGACCCAAGTCCACCCCCTTTTTGACACCCTGTCTGGAATCTGTGATGGTGCTGAAGCAGCAGCCAGCAGCAGTGGCAATGGCATGAAGAATCCCTGTCCAGCTGCTTTACTGCTGTGCTCCACTGCTCTGTGGAGGATTTTATCCTGTGTCCTGCCTGCAGGCCTTCCACTGAGGATTCTTTAAAGCCACACAAACACTTGACTGACATGTTCAGTCTGGCTCACCATATGATTTCTGGCTCAGTAATCTACTTTCTCGGGGCTACTCATTTCTACCTGAAAATGGAAAATAGCAAGTGGAATCACATGCACATGCTAATAACAGAATAGCTGTATGTTGGGGGCACAGAGGTCCTTGTACTCACAGAGAAGGAGAAACAAGACCAGGAATGTTAATCTCCCAGGGGTGTCTGCTCAGTGGAGGAGATACTAATCAAATAACTGAATTCCATCCAAAAGGCTGAAAATGGATTTTGTTAATGACCTGGTGAATTTTTTGCTATCTTTGGATCAGTCCTCACCCATCTTTTGCTACAGAGGCAGACCTCATCAATATTTTCCAGAATGATCATAGCAGAGTCTTCCTTCCCTAGTCCACTAAGCATTTGATGGAAGATGTCACATGTACTCTATGATTTGCTGACCTCTATGCTCTCTTGGTCAGAGATCACACTAGACTTTAGGCCTTTTAGCTACAGAAGCCACCCTATGGTCACATGTACTTTGTTAATATCTTTATGTTATCACACTTTAAGCTTTATTGTGCACCTGGAACTGTACTTATTGTTGCCTGGAAACCTTTTTCCAAATTATGCTGTGTTTTGAATATGCTGACAATGATCCTTTTGGTAATAGTCTCCCTGAAGTCTATTCCAAGTTGACTAAGTAAATGTGCTTGGATTTTCATTCTCATCCTGCAGGAACCACCACAACTGGAACCCAGGGTGGGGCAGAGGCTCCTTTGAGAAGGTAAGAATTTCCTTTAAATAGAAATTACTGGTACTTATAAACAGACATTATCTGTCCCAACCTTTTGCTCTCAAATAACTGACACAGAGGCTTAATATTATTTATAAAGGCTCAGATGATGGCTCAGGCTTGCTACTAGCTACTTTTACTCTTAAATTAACCAATGTTGATTTATCTATGTTTAGCCATGTGGTTTGGTAACTTTTCTCAGAACAATATTCCCATCTTGCTCTTTTGCCAGCAATTGAATCCATCATTCTTCCCATCAGATTTAGTCTGGTCACTCCAACTATAGTTCCTGCCTGGCTCCTGGCCAATCAGCATTTTATTAAACCAATTTGAGTGACAAATCTTTAGAGTGTACAAGAAGATTATTCCACGGCAGGTCTTCTCACTGATAAGGGGTTGTGGCCTTAAAGGGCAAGAGAGGGACTAAATATGGGCTCTTCTTGGTTATCTGCAACAAAGCATTTTGTACAGTTATTGAAATATTCATTAAGATCCAGAGGGACAAAATATTCAGATCTACAAACCTACAAACTTTAGAATGCATAGGAACTAAAGCAAAGAGAGCCCATGAAAAGGGGGATAATAATGTGGCCTAGACTGCATGGCAATCCTACTGTTGGACAAATTTTCAGCATTTCAACATGTGGATCACAATTCTCCAGCACTTTCTTACCTTTATTTTTAATAATTCTCACTGTGTGTTATGGGAGTTCTCTTAAGCCTTTTCCTTTGTGAAATTCTGTGTGGACTTCAGCATAGGATGAAGATATATACAATGGGAGCCTCTTTAAACAAAATAATTCTTTGGAAAAGCTCACTGCCACTGTGGAACCATATACAATGATAACTCTGCCTACTCCCACACAGTTAACACCCATCTGCTAGAAAATTTAGCTAAGTCAAACAGATGCTTGACAAATAAGGTCTATTTGAATATAAGATGTTTGGTGAATAGTATATATTTGACAATCAAGATAAGTAACATATGCTTGATAAATAAGGTCTATTTAAAAATAAGATTTGTTTGATGATTAAGATACATTTGATAACCAAGATTTATAAATTCCTAAAGTCTACTCAGGTTCACATTAATATTTATGTAGCATTGTATTCGCTAACATTAAGCTTTAGCTATTTGGATAAACTAAACTATATTTTATAATGGAATGTCTGGTCCCTTGAGAAAGTTCCTTACTCAAGGTCAGTCATTTAAACAAAAACCTCCATTTCCACAAGGGTTTGGAGAAAGTTTCTGCTTGCTAAAGAGGAAACCATTCTTCTTGTCTCTGAGAAGAGAAACTTGGGGCCCGTCCATTAACGTAAGTCTGTGGTGTCTATTAACTTGTCAATGCTAACTCCCTCAATCCCTGCTCACAAGGCTCACCCCAGCTTACAAGCCCCCTTCCTCACAGTCCCATTTACTCCTTTGTGCAATGGTAGAGTATGAAATGTGTAGCCTTCTGTTATAAAGCAGCAGCCATCCTAATTCACCCTCAGATCCTGTCAGTCTCCTTCCTCTCTAACTCCACACCTCCTCTTTTGGACCTGAACTCCACTAGAGCTGGACTCTGGGAAGAAAGGCCATGTCAAATAGTTTTTTTTAATTGGAAAGAGAGAGAATTTTCTGCAGGACATCTCATGGCAAAGCAGACAGAATGGACTCCTAGCCTTTCTGCCCAGGGCCCACCAGAGCTGACAGGGCTCCACTGCTGTAGTATGAGCTAGCTCAGATGGTCCAGAACTTTCTTGCTGTATGTTCCCTTAGCTTTTGTTTAAATGTTTTCTGTTGTCATTGTTGTTGTTGTTCCTTTCCCTCATACTGGGAATAACTCAGTTTTAAAGACCCATGATGAGAGATTATTTTTCTTTTCCCCCAATAGCAGGAATAACTCAATATCAATCATCCCTTCATGGGAGGAAAAAATGAAAAGAAGCTCAACTTATAGAACAAAACAATCACAACCCAGGACTTAAAGTACAAAGCCAATGCTGTTTAAATTTTCAGAGGCATTAGTCATTCATTACATGAAGAATGTTCTCTTCTCCTGATCCTTTTAGTTAATCCCTAAATGAATACTTAATTTCCATAGTAAATAAACTAACAGAGCAAAATTCATTATTTTGAACTGTATCATTGGGTATACTTGAATTAAAAAAATAAAAAGGACAGGAAAGGTCATGACTGCTCCTAGGCATTGTGGAGGAGCAAGTTTATCCTAAGTATGTGGGAGAGCATAGTCAGAGGCAGGGATATCTGAGTGTCCACAGTGGACATTAGCAGACTGACCTGGGTCATGTGAGGAGAGTCGGGGAAAGGAAAGAGGGGAACCATGTAGAGCAGTCAGGAGGCAAAAGGTCCAAAAGGATTGTGTGACTAAATGTATGAATTATATAGGAAAGACCCTCTGGGGGAAGTGTAGCCTAGTCCCTGGGCTGGAGAGTTCAGGGTAGAGGGCAGAGTATCCCAGCCATACACTGTAATAGGTAGGGACTGAAAAATAATGGGAGAACATGGTGACTGGTGCAGCTGTGATATGCTAAATAGATCCCTCAGCCATTTTTCCCAGGCTTGAATCTTAACATCCCAGCCTCCTGTTGATAATAAATGATGATAAGGGGTGACATAATTGTCATACTTAGGGCTTCTGTTTCTGTGAAGAGACACCATGACCTTCCCACCTGTCATAAAGGAAAACATTTAATTGAGGTGGTTGCCTAGAGGTTCAGAGGTTCAGTCCATTATCATCATGGTGGCAAGCATGACATTGTTCAGGCACACATGGTGCTGTCTAAATCTTGATCAAAAGGAACAGGAAATGGTCTCAGACACTGGACTGTATCTTGAGCACATGAGACCTCAAGGCTACCTCCACAGTGATACATTTTCTCTAACAAGACCACACCTACTCCAACAAAGCCATAACTCTTAATGGTACCACTCTTTGGGGGCCATTCTCTTTTGAACTACCACAGTAATCATCTATGATTAGCTTCTCCTGGTATTGGGGCATTGTAGGTGGTAACATGAAAAGATGGAATGTTGGCCAAATCTGAGAAGAACAGGCTGTATTACCCTGCCCCAAATCTAACTCTGGGGTACCTTTTCCAGCAAGTTATATCTTTCCTAGGGCAAAATGGTTTTGGACAACAGAAAAAAACATTATCTTTAAATTAAAAATAAATTCTCTTTGAAATTTAGAAACTAAATATACCTTAGTATGTGTAAATAAATATACTTATATTCTCATTTCTCTTTATGTATAAATTCAAGTTTTAAGTGTATTTATTTTTAGATCACTATGGACACTCTGTTGCTGGATTTGTCTTGGGTGACCAGCTCACAAAAACTGGCATAGAGGCCTATTATTAATTATGAAAGTTAGGCCTATAGCTTAGGCTTGTTTCTAACTAGCTCTTATAATTTATATTAACTTATTTTTGTCCATCTTGTTCATTTTGTTCTACATCTTGTTGCCACATGACTCATGATTTTTACCTCTTCTCCTGCATGTCTTCCTCCCTCTCTGTCTGACTGGAGACCCCACCTTTCTTCTTTCTGGGACCTCTCTGTCCCCAGAAGTCCTGCCTAACTCCTTCCTGCCCAGCTGAGGACCACTCAGCTTTTTATTAAACCAATTACAGTGACACATCTTCACACAGAGTAAAGGAATATTCTGCAACAACATTCACCTTGAATTTCAATCTTCCTTTTGCAAGCGGCTTTTCCATTTAAATCACCTTAATTCTCATGAGCCAACTTCCACCTCCCGATTGTTGCAATTAAAGGCATATGCCTCGCAAGTGCTGGGATTTAAGGTGTGAGCCACTACCTCACTATGGATTCCTTAGAATAGTTAGAATAATAGTTATTCTCAGAGGGATTTCTAGGTTTAATTTGGTTCTACATTTTCATTCTTTTTTAGTGTAATTTATCATTTTTGGTGATTTAATCTGAATTTGTTCCCTGGCAAATTTTAATATTCTAGTCTTAATTAAACATGATGCCAATTTGCCCACTATTTCATTATTTTCAGACATTTCATCTGTCTTTACTGTATGAGATATATAAAATTTCAAGTCTTTGCTATGTTTTGCTTGGTGCTGCCATTTCCATTTATGCCTCCCATGACCAGATATCTTTGCCATTTATCTGCCAGTAAGTGGTTTTCCATTTTGATTACCATATAACTATGCCACTGCATGTGCACCATGAATTAGAAATGTTCCTTTTGCCTTCCTTAGCTGTTTGTCTTATATTCCTGATTTATGAGCCATCATAATGCCTTAGATAATTATGCCTTAGATAAATAATGTGACCATTCTGTTGGTCCCTGCAGTTCAATAGTTGCCTCTCTTGGAGGAGGGGTGAGCACATTAGGCAACTGAGCTATTTCCTCAGTGAAGGAAGGCACAGACCCTTTTGCTACCACACCCCAGTCACTAAGGAATTCTGATATGTACCAGTTCCACCGTAATACCTCTCCTTCCATGATAAAGACTCTGCATTTGAAGAGATCCAATCCATCATTGTAAGGGGTGACCAGATGACCATAGGATAGTTGGCCTTCACTATCAGGTTCTCCAAGCCTCACAAAATGTCCAGATTTGTTTCTCAAAAAGAGGATATTTATTTTCCTTACATGGGAAGTATTTGCAATAGAACCTAAAAGGTGGATTTCTTTTTGTTTTATGAAGAGTACCTAGTTGCCAATTCACCAATGATAGCCACAACTAGGGTATCATCTGGCTAAAGAATGGTCACCATTGCATGCACAGAGAAGAGCTTAAAGGAATCCGTGAAAACTGATCTTTGTTTCTGCCCCCACTGGAAATTAGCTGCCTTTCTAGTAATTTCTAGTAATTCTGTAGAGGGTTTATTACAATAACCTGTAAATATTGTTATCTGATTTCTGTCGTGTGCAAACAACAATTTGGAGCTGTATCTGACTTTTGTCCCTGGGTGGTGGGATTAAAGGCATGAACCATCACCATATTTAGAATGTAGATCTGTCTGTTTCTGCAGGGATGAGAGGCATGGGCTATCACTGTTCTGCTCCAGTATCTTAGCTCCAAATCACTCTAACTCTTAGAGATTTAGAAAACAAGTTGAATTTAAAAATCTAAATCTTTTAACTGTAATTTTTAACAGAAAACAATAATAATATCCATTTTATTTAAGAAGAACATTCAAAAGCTGATGTCCAAAATGGCATGGGCCACATGACAATCTATAGTTGAATATTCTAACATGGAATTAAGACATATGGTATAAGAAAGCCCCCCCTTTTTTTCCATTTCATGCCAGTAAGGCAAGTGTGCCTTTGGTAAATTATCATTCCATAGTATCATTTTTTATTTTTTCTTGCCTGATAAAATGACAGGCATTCCTTAGTCTTTATAAGTTAGTTTGGACTGAATGACCAAGCTGTCTGATGAACTATCACCTATCCTTATTCAGCAAGTTCTTCCTGTTTAAATATAATCTTTATCAGTCTCAATGGTATCTACCACTTTTCTTCTCCTGTGAAAACAAAGGCAAAATCTCTCGCCCAATGGAACACATATTCCAGTTTCCATTCTAGGTTTGTGGGGCATTTATCCACCAACCCCACAATTCCCCAGAGTTTTCTTGAATGCGAGCAGCAGGAAATATTAGAAGGATTTAGATTGTGGAGATAAACAGATAGAAAATATAGGATAGCCTCAAGAAGGCCTGGAATCTATTCCAAAGGGCCCTGACTGTCTCTGCCCCAAGGTATTTATAGAGACACCAAGGGGTGGAGCAAAAGACTTCCCCCCAACACAGCCAAGTGCAGACCATCTCAGACACCTGCACTCATGCCTGTGGTCCTAATCATCTTCTCTATGTGGACCTGCTGAATAAAGCCACAAGGAACCTGAGAATGGGCTCCCACAGGTCCCCCTTTCTTAATATATAAAAAAAGACTCATTATTAATAGCATACAGCAATCTGCACAGCTGTAATACCTCCTAGTATGGGAGTAGAGGATGATAAAGATGGCATTTCTCTTTTGAATTAGGTCCAATGTGACTACAGCAGTCTTTTTTTTTTTTTTTTTTTTTTTTTTTTTTTTTTTTTTTTTTTTTTTTTTGGTTTTTCGAGACAGGGTTTCTCTGTGTAGCTTTGCGCCTTTCCTGGAACTCACTTGGTAGTCCAGGCTGGCCTCGAACTCACAGAGATCCGCCTGGCTCTGCCTCCCGAGTGCTGGGATTAAAGGCGTGCGCCACCACCGCCCGGCCCTACAGCAGTCTTTAGCTGCATCCAACTCTTTCTAAACCAAAAACTCTCAATGTAATTGCAAACTTAAAGAATCCCTTATTTCATCATTACCAGTAACAAATTAACATAAATATTGCTATACATAGTCACAATTCTCTCAATCTTACAACTGAAAGCAAACTCTTAACCATTTGAATTAACATAAATGGTGCTATATATAATTAACAATTTTCTCATTCTTACAACTTTAACTCTTAATTGAATCATTTGAATTTTCTTGCTAACAGAACATAGGAAAAACTTCTGATATATTCATATCAAACTTAAATATTTCCTTAACTCCACAAAACCAGGGTGCATAAATATCAATAGGTTAAATATAATTTCTGCAAACATACATTCAATGTTAATTCACTCATAACTCCTCCTTTTCTTCATAACTTTTCTTTATAACAAAATCTCAAACCTAGTTAGAGGAACCCAAACTTACACAATTCCTACAAACCCATATTGAAATGCAGTATTCTCAATATAACCATTAACACTTTGAAAACTTTTAGCAAAACATCCAAAAGCAGTTTCTTAATAAAACTCTTTACACTTAGCTGGGCGTTGGTGGCACACGCCTTTAATCCCAGCACTCGGGAAGCAGAGGCAGGCGGATCTCTGTGAGTTCGAGGCCAGCCTGGGCTACCAAGTGAGTTCCAGGAAAGGCGCAAAGCTACACAGAGAAACCCTGTTAAGGGGGGGGGGGGGACTCTTTACACTTTAAAAGTAGTCTCTTAGTATACCCCATTTGCATTTCTCACTAACAAAACATGACATTAGTCCACTCAAACAACAAGAAAATATTTTTTAAATTAAATACACTAAGGAATATTATTTTTCCCTTTTCTTTATAATTTTTTAAAACAAAATCTCAAGCCTAGTTAGAAAACTCAAATTTTTCCATTTAAACAGTACACAAAACCAGTTCCATAAGTAATTCCATGTTTATATAAACAGTTCCATAAAACAATTCATGAATCACCAGTTAATAAAGCATATATGCATACACAAAACTGCATCTTTAGGTAGAAACAATAAATTTCTTCATTTAAACAGTCCCATTTTTTAACCCAATTCCAGAAAACAGTTTCTACGTCATTACCATAAATAAACTCAAAATTGTCCCATTGCAATGAAATCTCTATTGTTCATTTCATTTCTTAAGTCCCAAAATTCAAATAACGTATTCTGGTATGAGACTTCCAAATATGAAGAAATCCATAACAAAAATCTTTTTGTAGTTTTATCTCATTTTCTTAAGTTCAAAAAGTTCAAAAAATAAATAAATTCTGATATCAGACTTCAACTTCCAAATATGAAGAGATGTTTTACAACCAAAACTTTTTGCAGTTAACAGTTTTTGTTCAAACAAGCGTCTCTGCAACTTTTGTTCTCCTGAACAGAGATCTTTTTAGTTACAGTAGTATTCTAAACCACACCGTTTTTGATGTTAGTTCAGGTTTTTCTGTGTTGGGTTTATTTTCCAGCTGAGGATGCCTTGTTGTGATTCTGGCATCCGTCATCCTTAGCTTCTTAGTGGCTTCTGGAGCTTTTGAAACCATTCAGACTGCCTACTTTGCAGTCTACTAGGACACTTCCTTCTGTGTCTCAGGTTCTTTCACCATATACATTAAGCATAGATTCACACTCAATATTTATACTTTTTATAAACTCACATATAACATATTAACATCTACTTATTTATACTTCTTAAGGAAACTACAGAACTACTTTAGCAAATATATTTCTTATTTACTTCTTATTTTCATCTTTTACAACTAGAATCTTTACTTATTTATTTCTTTTTTTTTCTTTTTGGTTTTTTTTTTTTTTTGAGACAGGGTTTCTCTGTGTAGCTTTGTGCCTTTCCTGGCACTCTCTTTGTAGACCAGACTGGCCTCGAACTCACAGAGATTCTCCTGCCTCTGCCTCCCGAGTGCTGGGATTAAAGGCATGCGCCACCACTGCCTGGCTTACTTATTTACTTCTTATATTTTTATTTAAACTTACATTTACAAATTCTTATTTAAACTTACATTTACAACTAGCATCTTCTTACAAGCTTATTACTACATGTCTTAAGACTGCATTAGATACTTCTTGCAAGCTTATATTCTTAAAGGAACTCTATAGATCTATTTTACAAACTTATATAGGGCTACCATTAGCATATATCTAACTTAGCAAACACCTAAAGATTTCTTAACACAGATCTAACAAGACAGAATAATTTCTACAAACTCACATATCTTTTCATCTTTTTCTACTTCTTACTGTTAATTATTATAACTATCTCTATTAGAAAGATTCTCTTAACTAGACAGGAAGTATGTACATCATTTCTAAAGTTTAGAGTTTATAGTCAGCTTTGCTATACAACACTGGGGTTTAGTGAGTCTTGTCATTATAGAGTTGTGAAACTTGTTGCTAGGGGACTGTAACATTCTTGGGATGAAGCCACACCCCAAAGTTGCGGAGTTCTCTCAGCCATTCCAGAACCAGCAGAGATGAGCTGTCAGTGGTAAACGGTTTTTAGCTAGAGGCTGTTCCTTCACCCAAATTCATAATAGCTCCCCTAAGTGCTTCAATTCAGACAAACGTTTCTATTGCAGCAGTACTTTTGGTTTGTTCTATCGAAAAACTTCACTTCATGCTGAGGGTGAAATTACCGTATTTAGCTGCTGTAAAGCTCTTCACCAAATACTGCACAGATATTAGGTGATATAAAGTATTTTTCTAAAGGAGCTAGTAAAGCCAAAAGCAGCACAGCTCCAAATGCTATTTCCTCACTGTTTGCGTTAACCAGTGACAAAACCTCAGAAACATTAATCGGGCCACTTTCATTCTGGTTCCTTTATAGGAACGTCATTGGAGCTGACCTTCCTTAGTTCCACGCTCCTTACCAAACACTCTGGGAACCTCAGAGCTTCATTCTCCTCTTGTGAAAAAACACACATATATCCTCGACCCCATATTAACACAGGATTGGGACCCTTCCATAATTCCGAGTAGGGATCTTTCCATTTTATTTGAGCAAAAGTCGCTTGGGTGCCACTGTGCCAAAATCTATCTGTGGCAGACTGCTTGCAGACATCCATATTCAAAAAGTTCAGAACAGAAAGAGCATGATTTAATGTAATTGAGGGTAAATTTTTTCCTTTTATTTTTATTTTTTGAAGTTGTACTTTAAGACTGCTATGAGCCCTTTCTACAATACTTTGTCCCTGAGGATTATAAGAAATACCTGTTTTATGTATGATTTTCCATTGGGTACAAAATTGCTGAAATGCCTTACTACTATATCCAGAACCATTATCAGTCTTTTTTTTTTTTTTTTTTTTTTTTTTGGTTTTTCGAGACAGGGTTTCTCTGTGTAGCTTTGCACCTTTCCTGGAACTCACTTGGTAGCCCAGGCTGGCCTCGAACTCACAGAGATCCGCCTGGCTCTGCCTCCCGAGTGCTGGGATTAAAGGCATGCGCCACCACCGCCCGGCCCATTATCAGTCTTAATAATTTTTGGTATACCCATATATGAAAAACACTTCAAGCAGTACATAATTACATATTTTGTAGCTTCCCCAGATTGTGCACTAGCCATTAAAAATCCTGAATAAGTGTCAATGGTCACCTGTACATATCTTAATTTGCCAAATTCTGCAATATGAGTAACATCCATTTGCCATAGATGATTGGTAAGAAGACCTGGAGGGTTTATCCCTAAGTGAGGGACAGGAAAATATTTTGGACATACCCTACATCATTTAACTATTTGACGAGCTGCTTCTTTGGTGAGATTGAATTGCTTTCTTAAGCTTTTGCTATTTTGATGACGAAGAGCATGTTGAGCCATTTCAACTTGAGATAATGCTACTTACTATCTTTGTTAACTTATCAGCCATTGCATTACCCTAGCTAAAGGACCAGGAAGATTGGAGTGAGCTCTAATATTGCCCACAAAGCACAACAGCTTTCTTTTGTGAATAGCATCTTGAATTTGTTGAAACATTTTGACTTGGTTGTTGTTCCAATATTTTCACCGAAACTGTTACTATTCAAAGGAGTCAAGAATATAGATGTTCTTTCATGAAACATATCTTTCATTAGCTTATTTTGAGAAAAAGCATTTTCAGGATTAGTATTTTTACTTCATTAGCTTCAACTCTTGATGTTATTATTAGCAGCTGTAATATTTAGCATTGATTTCTTATAAGGAACTTTCAGGTGAAGCAACTATTTTTTTAAGACAAATTTTTCTGAAGTTTGTTTCTCATCTATAAAGCAGTCATTTCTTTTTGAATGCCTGTTTCCTTGTCTCCTTAATAGATTTGCAAAGTACTCATTCATTGCCGGCTGTTTGTTCAAAAGGCAAAGAACTTTATTTTCCCATATATTTCTTCATATCTAAAACAATGTTCAGTTTATGGACTGCTTTCTTAAGGATTTTAAAGTGGTTTGTTTGCTCTTATAGGTAGCTTTTTGTCTGGTCGGAGTTCTCAAGAGGTAAGATTAAGCTTTCTAACATTGCGTTGAAAAGAAACTTCATTCTGAGCTGAAAAAGCAGTTTTTGGACAGTATCGCCATCTTTAGCTGAAAAACTACATTTCCCAGAATGCATTCTCTTCATCAGCTCGCTGTTACATGCTAGCTTTCACACTTCATTTCCCATAGTTCTTTTTATGTCTGGTAGTCAACTTCTGGTACTTTTACCGGACTTGCTTATGAAGATTTTGCTTTTGCAACAAGAGATTTGAATCAAGCGTTTTAAGTTTTCAACTACGGGAGATTGGGAGATTTCTGTTTTCTCCTCAGCTGACTTCAACAGGTGTCTGATTCAGGCCCAAACTGCACCTGCCTACTTAGCGTGAATTGAGGCGGGCATTCCTTTTACCAATTTCCCTCGGGGCTTATGTTTGCCTTAGCTAGTCAATAAAAAACAAAAGCATTTACAACAGAACTTTTCCATAGCTCCTTCAGAGAGATTTTCTCCCACTGAGTTTTATCTCATTTTGCTTGTCCCGCCCCTCCCCCTATCCCTCCCCCAGATGCAGAGCTTCAGATATCTCAGGCTGCTCTGTACCTCTGCTAGCTGCCTTTGGAGATAGGGGCTTTTTTTCTCCCCCCGAATCTGCCTCAAATTCTAGCAGCTTTTTCAGGTCATGCATTTTCTAGGGAAGATTAAGTCCCTTCTCTGTTTCTTCAGAGTCTTTCTCCCAGACAGTTCCCAGTTTGGTCTCAATTTATCCCCTCTACCCCAGAAACATTTTCCAATGCCACAGTGACAACTGTTTTGTTTCTGAAGGTAGGGGCTTTAGTCCGTTTCTGTTTTGGGGGTCTGTGAGGTTTGTGTTCATAAATCAAGCTTAGCAAGGGAGAATTTTGCCATCTCTAAGCTCGCATTAGGACAGACATTTTCCCCTCAGGCCTTTCACCTGGCCCAGTCCCCCAGGGGGTTGCATTTGTTTGTCCTGCTCTCAGATAGAGCTTATCCACCTGAGGCAATCAACACCTCAGGGCTGCACTCCCTCACCTCACCGGAAGTCAGTTGAAACAAAGCTTTTCTCAAAAAGATGCTTTCTCTGATGGAAAAGAACTTTTCTCTTTGTTAGTTCTCCATTCTGCCCTGGCTGGGCTCTTTCCCCAGACAGTGTTCTGACTTGGCAGGACGACTGCTTCAGACACAGTTCAACTTTATTTCTTCCCCAGAAAGGTCTTTTCTCTGATAGGAAAGCTTTTTCTCAGATTTCTTTTTGCAGCTGTGGACCTATCAACCCAGGAAAGCTGACAAGTGTGCCTTTCCCACCAGCTTTAGCTTTGTTTGTTCATTAGCAATCACCTGGGTCCTGTACCTTCCTGCCTCAGCTCTGTGCTCCAGTAAGTTTACAACTGCAGGAATCCTAGTATCCCCGAAATGCACTCCAACTCAGAGACGCTGGCCAGTCACCTCTGGGTTTTTGGTCAGAAGCAAGGATAGGATGCTTCAGGGGATCTTTGTGTTAGGAAGATTAGAAGCACCTTTTCATTGACACTCACTCAAACAAAACCCTTGATGCCTCAGCTCAGCTGTAACTGAGAAGCTTGGCTATTTGCTTTTCTCAGGTAAACAGTTTCCTGCCTATTGGGCTCTTTGTGGCTTTTAACCCACACTCGCCAGAGGGTTTCCCTCAGGGGACTTTGACCCACTGTCTTTTACTAGCTTGAAAAGACAGAGCTTAGAAGAGGTTTTTAGGAAATCAAGACCTGCCTCCTGCATTGCAGGGAGGATTTTTAAAGCTTGAAAGAAAGAACTTAGAGAGGTTTTTCTGCCTTAAGAGGTTTGTTGTTTTCCCTTAGAGCTAATCACAGGTGATTCCCATACTAACATCTTCAGGTGATTCTAATTTTAAAGTTAAAGGCCTAATCATCCTCTCTATGGGGATCTGCTAGGTAAAGCCACAAGGAACCTGAGAACGGCCTCCCACATAGGTTAATACATTCTTAAAATATAAAAGCTGATTTAATGCAGCAGTATTTTTATACTATACAATGTCTCTCTGCACCTATCCTGTGTTTTCAATAGCATTAAAAAAATGGTTTTTGTTTTTTGACATAGGGTTTCTCTGTGTAGGTTTGGAGCCTGACCTTGAATTTGCTCTGTAAACCAGGTTGGCTTTGAACTCACAGAGCCTGCCTCTGCCTCCCAAGTGCTGGGACTAAAGGCATGCACCACCACTACCCAGTGCATTTAAAAAATTTCAATTCATAAAGCATTGTGTAATCTAACTCTGGAAGTCTTGATGCTGACAGGGAACAATTGGATCAAATTTGATATTGGGGCCTCCAGCAGGCCCACTCAGGACATTTGTCATTTCCCAATGACAAATAGTTACTTTGTCTGTCCCTTGATAATCTGCATTCATCAGTTCAATGCTGGCCTTGGCCATACCTTCTCCACAACCCAGAAGGCTGGGACTTTCCTTTTTAATATCTGTAGTAAAAACCATAGACTTTTCTATGAAGGGGCTTTACTCCTGAGCCACAACATTCCCTGCATTCTTTAAATATTGCACTGTACTCGTGTTTGTTGCCATAATTGAGTTTTGGGTCTAGAAGCTCCAACTGGCTATTGAGCAAATCTGCCCCATTTCTGCCATCACCCCATGTTCTACACTGGTTATGGTTCTACCCATTCACAGTGAGCTTATACTCCTGGGTAGATACTTGTGATGTAGGTGGCATATTGGAAGTTGTAACATGTGAGGTGTTGCAGAGTAATGGGAATCACAGGAAGAGTGTAGGGAGACATGATGTGATAGGGCTGGCTGAGCACCATTGGTAATGTCCCACGCTGATCTCCCAGTCTGGGAGGAGTCCTGGTCATCACCCTGCAGGCTGGAGAAGTTGGTCAACCAGGCTTCAGCTTGCAGAGGTGAATGATGGAGAATGAATGGCTTAGCTGTGTCCTCAACAGCACTGAGCCTGTATCAACTGAATCTATAGCAAGACACAACCACACACCTCTGCACCTAAATCAAAACCCCACCTTCAGTGGTCATAAATGGCAGAAGTAGGGACATGTCCCTGAGGCACCATGTCCAGGCTGGATCCAGCAAGCTATCCCTCTCTGTACAGAAACTGTTTTCTCTATGTCCCATCACCTGACTGTGCTCCACAGAGCCTGTAGTAACTAGATTCTCAGCAGCAAGACTCTCATTTGGCTTCTCAGTGCCTCCTCCTCCAAGAGCTAGCCAGGATAGCCTGCTGTACCTCAAAGCCTCCTTTAGCAGAAAGGCTTTTTGGCAAATGTTGTACACTGGAGGGGGCAGGGGTTTCAGGAGCAGCCACCCTGAACCAGGGAGAAACCAGGGCCCCAGATTCAGGACTCAAGATGACCCAATTCAGAACTTGTATTTGTATATCCCAAGTGCTAAAAATATTCCTGATATTTTCTCAATATTTGGGGAGGAGAAAATCCAAAGAAGTAATTATTTTGTGACCCTTGAAGGGATTCCAGATCATACTTTGATATTCATCAAATCTTGGCATCCAGATTGGACTCTGGAGGAGGGGAATATTCAGCTTCTAGGGATTTGAATTGGATCTCAGGTAAAACAAAGTGCAAAAGGGCTTGAATGTATAGGGCCAGAGTGACAAATAGGAAAATTAAAGCAATATGTGGCTAATACAGTTAGGAATTTATGGGGATGTGATCCCTTGCAATGAAAAACACATGTTATAATGACTCAAGGCCCTGTCTACTACACAGAAATCAGACACTGTTTGGCCTGCAGGTCAGCAAAGACTTTTGTGTATTTGGCCATTCATAGACAGCCACCATGCCTCCCCTCCCTGTTCTTATGGTCCCTGTTGGTACATCTTGGGGAACTCTAGGGTCTGGAGTTGCCTTGCCATGCACAATAACCCATAAAGTCAACTTGGAGTATAATATCAATTTATGGGATGCCCAGCTTTGACCTGTGACCTCCATACATGCACATTCACACAAAGAGCACACACAAAATGATACAACTGAGGGCATGTGAGACAATTCTGGGGGTAAAGAAACTTGCTGCCAAGCCTGTTTTTCTACCTGAGATCCTTCCCTGGGATCCACATGATTAAAGGAGAAAATGGGTTCACATAAGTTGTCCTCAGGCCTCCACACATGCATACCCTCACCCCTACATTAACAAATACATGCCATCTTAAAAACTTTATAAGGGTACACATGGGAAACTGGGTTCAAATCCTGGCTTATGATTCATTTACTGCCTTGTGACTTTGTGAGAGTGGCTTCACTTCCCTGTGCCTGTTATTCAGAGAGATGTAAGTACAGCACACTTGTTACCATGGTTACAATAATCAGTTGGTGCATCAATACTCAGAACTCCATTAGTCCGGATTCTCCTACTTTTCTCTATGCCTGAGCTTCTCATGTGAGAAGTGGAAGGATTTTTACAATACTTTGCCACCTGGGAGGTTTTTGAGTTTTGTGTAATCTCAGCTTAGTGTGCTCCACCAGTGAGCAGGAGGGAAGCCTCCTTTTCATCATTCTCCTTGTCCTTGTCCAGGGACTCCTGGGCACAGCTCTGGCCCTGGCATGCTCACTCACCCTCTATATGAGGCCACTGAAGTTGCAGCTGAACCATGCATGTTAGGGTGGGCCTAGGTAGTGTATATCTCTCTCTTCATAAACAATGCCTCGCACTGCATTTGTGGCTGTAGCCCACATAAGACTCTCAGGACACTTCAATCCCAAAGAGGATTAGATCCTGGGCCTCTTCTCCATCCTTCCACACTGAACTGATGGCATTCCATTTCAAGGAAGGTTATGGATTCCAACCTGAGGAATATTCTGATATTCCTCATAACCTAGGAACATTCTGATCTTGAAACGTACCTCTGGCTACTAGCTGTGTGTCCACAAATGCATAGTTAAGCCTCTCAGTGCTCTGGCTTGCTCAATCAGAAGTCCAGCCATGTTCTCCATGTACTTAGGCAACTGAGGTCAATGGACAAGATTCAAGGGCTATAGTGTGAGTTCCAGACTAGACTAGACAACTGAGATAAACTCTGTCTCTAAACACACACACAATTTCTTTTAACAAAGGTTTTTATTTGTTTGCAATTTTTGTTTTGGGGACAGGGTTACATGTGGACCAGTGCATAAACAACTCGGCTACATCAATGTTTTCATCTCAGATGGCTCTCATTGCTCAGCATATACAATACTTCTGCATAAACAGGGAATGGTAGTGAAACCTATCATCCCAGTAACTGGAGGTGGAAGGAGAAAGGTCATGAGTTGAAAGACAGCCTGAACTTGATGAGCCTGTTTTAAAGACAAAACCCAAAAACAATAATTAACATAAACATTATCAGGGCTCAGTGGATGTTGTAGCATGGCTCAGCAGGTAAAGGTGCCTGCAGTCAAAATTGATGTGCTTTGGTCCATAGGACCCAAACGGTAGAAACGGAGGACTGGGTTGCACAGGCTATCTATCATCAGATTTCAAACTATACTATGCATGTGCACTCACAAAGGCAACAATAATAAAATAAATCTTAAAAGAAATAGAAAGGGATGAGAGATGGTTTAGCAGTTTAGTACCTGGCGTGGACTCCTAGATAACCATTTCTGCTTGACAAAGTTCCAGCATTTCCACATTGCAGATTTTAATTCTCCAGCATCTTTTTACTTTCCATTTAAATAATTCTCACTATGTTATGAAGTTTCCTTATTCCTTTTGCTGCGGAAATTTTTTGTAGGCTACAATAGAGGAAGGGGATATATACAACGGCAGTCTCTTTAAACAAAATTGTTGGAAAAAATTCCCATCACCATGGAACCATACAGTGTGATAACTATGCCTACTCCCAGACAAGAAGCCCCATTGTGTTCCCCTGATTACACCAAAAGTAGAGAACTTAATGATTTACTAACTGGATACACCTCATTCCAAGGATGAAAGTACACTATGAAAGGAAACAATGTGCTCACATCCAGAAAGGCATTTAAAAACTTGAAGTAATTGCTTTTGCCTAAAGAAAAATCTCGTGATGAGGTTGATGGCTGCTTTCATCATGGAATCATTAAATCTCCTTTCAATCTTGCTTGAGTCTAAACTAATGTTCAGTTATAGAGTATAAAAGGTATAATTGTTTTTCAATAAAGCAGCAAGTAAGCTAATTCAACCTCAAATCATGGCAGTCTCCTTCCTTTCTCAATCATTTGGGGACCTGGACCCCTATAGAGCTAGACAAAACAAGTACCTCTTGTAGAAAACACACTTCAGTTTCCAGCACTCACATGGCAGGTCACATCTGAAATTACCACACTGATTACATCCATATGGTACTGTCCAGTATGAATTTTATCATGACTAAGAAGATGACTTCGTTGTAAAGGCTTCATTACATTAATTATATTCATAGGGTTTCACTCCAGTATGAATTTTAATCGAGTATGAATTCTTTCATGACGGAGAAGACTACACTTCTGTATAAAGGCTTTACCACACTGATTACATTCATAGGGTTTCTCTCCTGTATGAATTCTTTCATGACTGCGAAGACTACTCTTTCCTGAAAAAGCTTTACCACATTCATTACATTCATAGGGTTTCTCTCCACTATGACTTCTTTCATGACTGTGAAGACTACTCTTCTCAACAAAGGCTTTACCACATTGATTACATTCATAGGGTTTCTCTCTAGTATGAATTCTTTCATGACTGAGAAGATAATTCTTCCATGCAAAGGCTTTACAACATTGACTACATTTATAGGGTTTCTCTCCAGTATGAATTCTTTCATGACTATGAAGACTATTCTTCCGTGCAAAGGTTTTACCACATTGATTACATTCATAGGGTTTCACTCCAGCATGGATTCTTAAATGCCTGAGAAGATACTTCTTCAGTGCAAATGCTTTATCACATTGATTACATTCATAGGGTTTCTCTCCACTATGACTTCTTTCATGATTGTGAAGACTACTCTTCTGTGCAAAAGCTTTACCACATTCATTACATTCATAGGGTTTCTCTCCAGTATGAATTCTTTCATGACTAAGAAGATTATCCTTCATTGCAAAGGCTTTACCACACTGATTACATTCATAGGGTTTCTCTCTGGTATGAATTCTTTCATGACTCAGAAGACTACTCTTCTGTGCAAAGGCTTTACCACATTCATTACATTCATAGGATTTTTCTCCATTATGATTTTTTAGATGAGAGAGAAGATGACTGTTATATGCAAAAGTTTCACCACATTGATTACATTCATAAGCTTTCTCTCCAGTATAACCTCTACTTTGAATTTGAACACAAGTGGGACATGCAAAGGCTTTATCACATTTCTGATATTCATACCTTTTCTCCCTAGTTTGAATTCTATGCACTTGATGAAGACTGTGACATTCAAAGGCTTTATAACTTTGATTATACTCATAGGGTTTTCCTTCCAAATGAGTTCTTTGGTGTACTTTTAAAGAGCAATCATATCTAAAGGCTTTATCCTGTTGATTACATTCATAGAGAGCCTCTTCATTATTGGTTGTTTGGTGTGTTTGACCATGCCTGTCAAGCCTAAAACCTTTAGTAGATGACTCACATTTATTATTTTCTCTTCCCACATGAGCTTTTTCACATCTTTGAAGAGAACTTGAAGAATTCAGGGTCTGACCACACTGATTACATTCATAACATTTTCTTATACTGTGAGACACACTACATGTGCACAGTGAACCAGTAGAGAGAGATGAATTTCCATATTCCTGGTACTCATAAGGTTTTTCTCCAATATGAGTTTGTTGAAGAATTCCCACTGAAGTTGGAAAACCAATTAATTGTAAACTTGTATCACAGTCATCATGTCTTCTCATAGTGGGGACTACCACATATCTTCCAGTTGTTCTAAGAGAGACAGAACTACAATGCTTTCCATACCCCTTATGCTCACATGGCTTGTATCGACAGTGACAGATGATATACCTGGTAAAGGACGATAACGAACAAAGGATTTTCAGGTTGCATTCACATAGTTGAACATGTGTGTGTGTGTGTGTGTGTGTGTGTGTGTGTGTGTGTCACACAGATGTGGAATAGGGATGTATGTTTCTACACTAAGACAATGTCCTGGTCTCTCATAAATTGCTCCTCTCATTAAACTATGCTAGATCACACACTAAAATGACATGAGGAACACTAGCTTTAATATGGAAGCTTTGCTTATAAAAGGTTTTGGACATACATTAATCCCCTCATCAATGTATATACCTTATATGATAATTGAATGGCATGACAGTAAGTTGATGGACAGTTCTAAAACATGCCTCACACATGGCTATGATAGAAGCTGTGACATTCATTATGTCTTGTTTTAAAGGAATGCTTTGCAAACACTGATCAGCTATTTGACTTTGGAGTACATGGTGTGCTGTGAATTTAATAATCATCACAAAGCTATGCTTATTTACACAGTTGCTTTTCATTAAAAGTTCGGGGCACATTAACATTTCTTCAAACATACATACATATCAGCTTGTACATGAAAATTACCTTCCATTTCTTCTAGAGCTCTGACAATGTTCTTCAATATTACAGTCTTCCCATTTGTAACCTAAAATAAAATGCCAGAAAATGTATGTAATATATTACTGGAAATTAGGCCAACTTAAAATTACTATTTTTCATGAATCTAGTATCATGCCTGATTTATTCACCAGATTCTTCCCCTTTCATATTCAAAATCACAGAAGAGCACCAATCTCCAAGAAAAGCTTCTTCCCTTAAGTTAAAAACTGACAGAAAGCTCACATTCTTACCTATACAAGTGAGGTTCCAGTAGGTTTCCAGCATCACATCTTTGTAGAGACTCTTCTGGGAAGAATCCAGCAAAGCCCACTCTTCAGGAGTGAAGTTCACATGTACATCCTCATAGGTCACTGCATCCTAAAGTATCCCATATATGTACATAATAGAAATAGTGAGACTGACTTCATTGTAAAGGTACACTTCATTGAGAATATGTTTACATAATTCTGTGTGCTTGATACATTCTATGACATGGGTCAGTAAATATCAAATGCAGTCACCAACTCATTTTAAAAAGAAACATCAAAAGAGAATGACACCTTCCATTCATGTGTCCACTAAAGAGAATACGGCACAGCAGGAGAAATGCCTAGGAATACATACAGAGAGACATGCAAACAGAGTAACACTATTTAGTATACATCAGCAGAATTTTATCAAAATTATTAACTTCAAGAAAGGATGGGCAATAAGGGTGCATTGGTGCACAACTCTAATACCAAGCCTCGGGAGGCAGAGACAGGTGAAACCCTGTGATTTCCAAGCCTGCCTGGTCTATGTAGAAATTGCCAGGACAGCCAAATGTACATAGTGAGACCCTGTCTCTAACAAAAAAACAGAAATCACTCAGGCCTCACTCAAAATTCCTCCATAGAATTAAACATTTACACCAGTTCTGCACTTGTCTATCATAAGCTGGAGTGACCCCTATTGAACTGTAAGGCTAATAATTCCCAGGAAGGAAAGCATTTTTAAGAAGTTACTGGCTGACAGATCAATGAGTTCTCAAGAACATTAGTAAAGTAAATACTGATCCTAAAACAGTAAAACAAACACCAATAACAAAAGGGAGAGAGTATGTGAAGATGGGTCAACAGATAAGATCACCTTTTGTGTCCAGCTGTGGTGGTGCCCACCTTTAATCCCAGTACTTGGGAGGCAGAGACAGGCGGATCTCTGTGAGTTCAAGCCTGGTCTACAAAACAAGTTCCAGGGCAACTAGGTCTGTTATACAGAGAAACCTTGTCTTGAAAAAATCAAGAAAAAAAAATCAACAATTGCTTTTGAAGAAGTCTGAGACCAGTTCCCAATACTCACTGGAGATTAGAGACTATTCCTAATTCCAGGCTCCAGGTCAAGAGAGTCCAATGCTCTCTTCTGGCATCACTAAATGCCAGGAAGACAAGTGGCACACACACACACACACACACACACACACACACACACACACACACACAAAAAAAATTTCAGACATTTGCAAACATAAAAATATAAAAACATACACAAAGGGAGGGACAATATTACACACCCGAAATTCCGTGATTCAGAAGATCATTATTAATTTCATGAATGCATTCTTATTCTGAAAAATGACAAACCTGCCAATGTTCAAAAGTCATGAACTGGGCAAAGTTAAGCACAAGAGCAAATGCTTGACATGTACAAAAACATGATTAGATCCACCAAAAACATAAACATAAAAATATCAGGCAAAAAATATGGACTTGCAAGGAAAAGCAATTGCTTCTATGTTACCTTACATTATTTAAGAATGGAGTCTTTACTGATGGTGACGGTATGCCTATATGAGAAGGAAGGGGGCTACTCACTTTCAATAAAACAAAGAAATGTGGTGAGACTATATTTCTCCAGAAAGGCTCCTCATACTAAGGGTTTTATAAGTCACGAATGCAGGCCCACACCAAAGACAAATGCTCAAATTCAGCACACTACCTGGAATATTTTTCATTTAACCCTCAACATTTTGACACAGGTCATGACAGGCTCACAGTGAAATCATGATGCAAAATGTATTTAGTCTGATTTCAAAGATCCCCATATTATGTGGTAGTCCCAATACTGTTTGATTGTCCACAGTTTCTTCTGACACATAAGGCAATCTTTGACTATGACCTAATGTAATATCAAAACACGAATCATATCAACCCAACATACAATTGCACAGAATATACATTTCCCTTTAAAGGAATTAAGGAGAGATTGGACCAAGGCAAGTCTGAAACCATGAAAGGCAAACACCAATTCCTGCAGCTCTGTGTCAGGTACCTGGGGCTTTAGTTTCAAAGAGCTTACAAGGTTCTTTCTGCAAGTTCTCATACATCTCTCTCTTTGGCTACTTCTACTTCCTACATGCAGCTATTAATGGCATGTGTCTCAAAAATTGGGTATCTCAACATATTGTTACCTCAAAAACAAAAATGAAGCTGATGCTTTATTTCACGGCTTCATGCAAGGAAGTCTGACAGTCTCTTCACTGGTGCCCACAACCTCTAGCCTCAACACTAAGGTTGTAGGTTATTATTGTCTTTAAGGCAGGGTATCCTGCAGCCCCAGGTGACCTTGACTGCCACTTGTAATCTAGATGGCCCTGAACTTGATATTCCTGCCTTAATTTCCAAGTGCCAATTTATAGGCACAATCCACCACTCTGGGCTTTAGAGATGTAGTTTTTGTTTGCTTGTTTGTTTCTTTTTTAAACTAAATTTTTTTTAATTCATTTTACATAGCAATCACAGAACCCCCTCTCTCCCCTCTTCCCCTGTAGCTTGAGTTTTCCTGCCTGGCCCACAGTCAGGACAAATCTCTCTCACCTGCCAGTCCCACAGACGCTCAAACCCAACCAAGTAAACACAGAGACTTATATTGGTTACAAACTGTATGGCTGTGGCAGGCTTCTTGCTAACTGTTCTTACAGCTTAAATTAATCCATTTCCATTAGTCTGTACCTTGCCACATGGCTCGTGGCTTACCGGCATCTTCACATGCTGTTTCTCATCATGGCGGCTGGCAGTGTCTCTCTGACTCAGCCTTCCACTTCCCAGCTTTATTCTCCTCCTTGTCCCGCCTATACTTCCCGCCTAGCCAATGGCCAATCAGTGTTTTATTTATTGACTAATCAGCAACACATTTGCCATACAGAACATCCCACAGCACTCTCCCCTCAGGTTTCCCCTTCAACTCACCCCTCCATTCCCTCCTTCAAAAAAATAAGGTCTCCCATGAGGGGTCAGTAGAGCCTGGTACATTTAGTTGAGGCAGGTCCAAGCCTCTTTCCTGGCATCAAGGCTGTGCAAGGTGTCCTACCATAGGTAATACGCTCCAAAAAGCCAGCTCATGCACCAGGGATGGATCCTGATCCTGCTGCCAGGAGATCCCTTAACAGATCAAGCTACACAATTGTCTTGATTATGCAGAGGGCCTAGTCTAATCCCATGAAGGCTTTACAGCTGTTGGGCTAAAGTTCATGAGTTCCCACTAGCTTGGTTTGGTTGTCACTGTAGGTTTCCCCATCATAATCTTGATGCCTCTTCCTCATAGAATCCCTCTCCCCTCTCTTTGACTGGACTCTTGGAACTCAGCCTGGTGCTTGGCTATGGATCTCTGCATCTGCTTCCAGCAGTTACTGGATGATGATGGGTGTATGATGACAGTTAGGGTGGGAGAGTAATGAAAGAGTTACTTTGATAGAGGGAAACATTATGGGGATAGGGAGAAGCCTGGTATTAGGGAAGTTCCCAGGAATCCACAAGGATGACCCCAGATTAGACTACTAGCAATAGTGGTGAGGGTGCCTGAACTGGCTTAACCCAGTAATCAGATTGGTGAATACCTGAACTGTCATCATAGAGCCTTCATCCAGTAACTAATGGGGGCAGATGTAGGGCTGGAGTTTTTAAAGTGGTTAGAGCAGGGCTTCCTCATTCAGTGACACAAAGGAAATAAGGGATACATGAAAGTTGACCATTCCTGGCAAAGGGAAAAACAGGTGCAAAGGCCCTGAGGTGATAATGTGCTTGACAACCCAAGCACTGAAGCATGGTTACAACAGTGTCAACAGAGAACCAGGAAAAACAGTGGACTTGGGAGGAGTTTATTTTGCAAGGAACTTTACTGTCAGGACTTCGGTTTTCAAAATAAATAATGTGTATAGCAACATGACCTAAATTGTTGTTTAGATCTCTGGCACTTCACAGATGGCTTAGTGGTTATAGAGCACTCCCACCTTTCCAGAAGATCCAGGTTTGATTCATTTCAACCTCATGGAGACTCAATGATCAGAACTCCAGTTCCAGAAGATTCAGTGCCCTCTTCTGGCATTCTGAGACTGCAGACATTCACATGGTACATGGACATACATACAGGAAAAGCACCCATACCTATACCATCAATAATTTTTTAAAAAATGAAATAAAATAAAAGGCCTGACTGCTGACTTGAAACAAAAATGGTTGGAGAACTAGAGATCTGGGGGATCAGTAGAATCAGATCACTTAGGGGCATTGCATGGCTCAGTGGTTACCAGCACTTGATGCTCCTCCACAGGGTCTGGGTTTGTTTCCCAGCATGCACAGCATACAGGTGGCTCAGAACCACCTGTAACTCCAGTTCAAGGTGATCAAACTCTTTTCTGGCCTACATGGCACCAGGAATACATTCTGTACACAGGCATATAAGCAGGAAAAACATTCATAGATAGCAAAATTATAATTTAAATCCTATTAAAAAGAAAGAGACCATAGGATCTGAGGATGTAGCTTGGTTGGAAGCATACTTGCCTAGCATGCATGAATCCCTCAGTTCAATTCCTAATCTATAAAGAGGACAAGGATAGTGTGGTAGTTAGTAAGAAAATGTCCCCTAAAGGGAGTGACACTATTAGGAGGTGTGGCATTATTAGACTAGGTGTGATGTTGTTGTAGAAAGTGTGTCACTGTGGATGTGGGCATTGAGGTGTCATATATACTCAAATTTCCGCTAACTTCCTGTTCCCTGCAAGATGTAGGATTCTCAGTTAATTCTCCAGCACCATGTCAGCCTGCATGCTGCCATGTCCTACGTGATGATAATGGAATAAACTTCTGTCTTGTGGGTGAGCCACCCCAATTAAATGTTTTCCTTTATAAGAATTACCATGGTAATGGTGGCTCTTCACAGCAATAAAAACCCTAACTAAGACAGATCAGAATGCCTGTCATCCCAGCACTTGAGAGGTGGAGGTAGAAAGATCAGAAGTGCAAAGTCATTCGTGGGTAAATGGAGTTTTTGGACAACCTGTGCTATGAGACCCTGCCTCAAGAAACAAGAACACAAAAGGAATTGCCAAGAATATCCCAGGAAAAATTAGAGCAAAGCACTTGGGATACATGTCACAAAAGAGTTACGAAAGGCCACAAGTCTGGAATAGGCATTGATTTCCTTCATAGTAAAAACAAAACAAAACAAAAACAAAAACAAAAAACAAAAACAAACAAACAAAAACTGTCATCCTGGACTTGGGAACTGACCTCTGTCTTCAGGAATCTCCATATGCACACTTACAGCTTAGTCATCTTTCCAGCCTCTGTAAACTGTTTAAATACAACTACACTGTAGCTTCAGTTTCTGAATGCTATTACCAGCAAAACACATGTACATGTTTACCTTAGAGTAAGAATACTTACAGAATGTCCCAGCAATGGCTATACCTAAAGGAATCAGGAATTTCCTTCCACAAGCAAGAGTCCATAGGATCAAATGAACAGTCCTTCCTTGCCACATTACACCCACCACATCCCTATATAATTATGTATGACTCTGAAAAGAAAATATTGAGTATGAGGACAAAGACTGCAGCCTGCAGAACAGCGCTCTCACAAAATTAAGTCTTTAGTAAAAAGGTGTTTGTTAGATAGGCATGGAGACCTGACACCTGTGATCTCACCAGCTGGGAGGTGAAAGCAAGAGAATCCAAAGTTCAAGGCCAATCTTAGGCCAGTGAGAGCCTATCTCACAAAAAAACAAAACCTGTCTCTAAGTGACACAACATAAAGGTTCCAATTGATTAAAATGAGCTCTAGGAGAAATAGAGAAGTAGTGCCACATTAAAGCACTTCATTTTTATTCTATGAATTATCTATTTAATAAAACCCATTCATATAATGAGTTCCAAAAGAGAGGAAAGAGGCATAGTAAAAAAAATACTGGACCAAAGCACCCCTGATCATGCCTAGTCTCAGCAGCTTTCCTTAGAAATGAAAGGAGATTCCATGAACCCTTTCTTCTAACCTTGACTCTAAGGCCACAACCATGTGGCTGAAGCTTGTATTGTGCTTGACTCCTGCTCACATTCAGTTTTGGTCCCTATGTGAAAGTGGGAGGGGGTGAGCCTCTAGTCCAGGCCCAAACACCATGGACATCCATAATAAATATACACAAAGTAGGAACAAATAGTCCCCCCCAAATGAGCATTCCCTCCACTTTGTGCCTGCTCTAAACAGTTCTAGGGAAAGAAAAGTTCTCCTGGGCTGAGCCCCAAGAAAAAGAGAAAGTTCCACTACTTTCTCTTTCATAATTTGTCTCCTTTTCAACCAGTGATCTCTAAAGCCCACCCTTCTCTTTGAAAAAAGTGAAAATGCTGCCCCTGGGCTGGACAAGGGAATTGCTGCCAGGCAACGCAGCCAGGAAAGAACAGATATTCCCTTCTGTCTAACACTGACCAACGGCACTTTACAGAATTTCACTAAGTACTTTTTAGAAAGATTAAAGATAGTAGCTAAAAAGATTTTCTTGTCACCCAGTCACGCATGGTATTAGAAAAATGTTATAAATTTTTTTAAAAATTAAAGGTAAAAGTAGGTCCCAGTTGCTGGAGGTAGTTCAAAAGGTGTTTGCTAACAACAAAAAAACTGATTGGGACAAGAACTTCTGCACAAACTGAAAGCCACCTTCACCTTCTCTGATAATGAAACACAGACTTACAGATACACAGCAAAATTTTGGTATCTTACCCTCTGTCAGAAGAATATCTCCTAGCTGAATATTATGCCTCCAATCAAAAGATAAATTAATACCAAATGACTCTGGAAACAAATATGTAGTGGGTAATTGTTCCAGGTGTGACTTTAAAGCACAGCCCCTAGTGTGACAACAAGTAATTGCCATACCTACCTATGACCTGCCCCTGGTGCATGGCTGAGACAGATCCCTTTAAGACCCAAGATGCATATGTGCTCGTCTCTTTGCTACCTTGGATGCTGGTGCACATCAGGGCAGAGTTCTTTAGAGAACAGCAAAAAAATTACTTACACCATTAAAGGTGAGATCAGGTCCTTTAAAAGAATGGATTCAATATACTAATGATGTTGAGTCTCTTGACTACAATAATGAGGCTTGGATAGGACAGGCAATTTCCAGAGGTGGAAGAAGGCTAGAGGAAACCAAATGCTTTAAATATGATACACCACATCATCTAAGTAAAAACTATACATGCGGTGCTCCTATAAGTAATACTCCTTCTAAAAATAACCCAAACAGGAGACCCTAACCTTTTGGATTGCGTAGAAGACATGGCAAAGGCTGACATTGGATCAATTAATACAGATCAATAATAGATATACAAGGCAACCCTTTCCTGATGGGAAATGTCTCAGGGGGCCTCTTGTAGACCCCCAAATTGAACGTGGTCAAAACATTTCCAGCCACTGTGGAGAAAATTTCTCTCCAGGACAATTAAACCAATGCCTAATGTAAAGAAAGATACTACACTGGATGATAGAACAGCTGTGATAGATAAATTAAAAGTTCCAAAGAATACAATAAAACAAATATTTTGACAGACTTCCATAAATGAACAAAGACTAAAGCTTAGAATTTGAATTAACAGCATTGTTTTGGAAGGTCTCATAGACACAGGTACAGATGTGACTATAATTACACCAAAATCATGGCATCCAAATTGGCCTCTTCAAGAAATAGATGTCTGCCAGGCAGTGGTGGTGCACGCCTTTAATCCCAGCACTCAGGAGACAGAGCCAGGTGGATCTCTGTGAGTTCGAGGCCAGCCTGGGCTACCAAGTGAGTTCCAGAAAAGGCGCAAAGCTAAACAGAGAAACCCTGTCTTAAAAAACCAAAAAAAGAAAAAAAGAAAAGAAAAGAAAGAAATAGATGTCCAACTTTTAGAGATTGGAACCCTATCTCAGATACAATAGAGTTTGAGACAGGTTGAATGCTTAGGGCCAAAAGGACAGAGAGGAAGGCTGAAACCATATGTGGCAAAAGAATCTTTGGGAAATCTCAGAAAGGGTATACAGACCAATGCATGTTTCTAGGAATAATATAACATCCTATAAAAAACAGCCACCAACTATTCAGGTTGTACATCAACACAGCACAATTGCTGTTGAACTCTCAGAAGTACCAACAGCCCTACCTTTAAAATGGCTAACTAATAAACCTGTCTGGGTTGGACAATGGCCTTTGACAAAAGAGAGGCTACAAGCTTTAAAACAGCGGGTTCAAGAGCAGTTAAATGCTCAACACATTGAAGAATCTACCAGCCCTTGGAATTCTCCTGTTTTTGTTATTAACAAGAAATCTGGTAAGTGGAGAATGGTAACGGACCTAAGAGTAATTAACAAGGTAATTAAGTCAATGGGCTCTCTACAATCTGGAATTCCTTTGCCTACTTTGTTACCTAAAGGATGGCCTCTTATAGTTATCACTTTAAACGACTGTTTCTTCTCAATTCCTTACAACAAAAAGACAGAAAAAGATTTGCCTTCACAGTGCCTACTTACAATAACTCTCAGCTGGTTAAAAGTTACCAATGGAGAGTTCTCCCACAGGGAATGTTAAAAAGCCCAACCCTATGCCAATATTTTGTACAACAACCATTGGAAGTAATACGTAAATAATTTCCTAAATCAATAATTTATCATTACATGGACAATATTTTACTAGCTGATTTAAACATAGATACCTTAGAAAAAAATGTTCGAAAAAATTTTTTTTTACCTATTTGGGGATTACATATTGCTCCTAAAAAAATACAAAGAGGAGTTTCTATCAATTATTTAGGATATAAGATAGGTCTACAGAAAATTAGACCCCAAAAGGTGTAAACTAGGAGAGATCAATTATGGACTCTTAATGACTTTCAAAGATTATTTGGAGACATTTCCCAACTACGAACTGTTGTTGGGATAAAAAATGATGAACTGAATAATTTATTCAAAACCTTAGAAGGTGACAAGGACTTAAATAGTCCAAGACACATGAAGCTGAGAGAATTGGTCTTGGTGGAAAAGAAAGTACAGGAGGGAAATGTGGATCATGTGGATCCAAAGCTTGATTGCATTTTGGTTATTTTACCCTCTAAGTACTCTCCTACAGAAATTTTAATGCCGTGGGAAGATATTATATTGGAATGGATATTTCTACCAAATAAACAGAGTAAAAAATTAAAAACTTATGTGGAAAGGTTCTCCAACTTAATTTAAAAGGAAAACTGAGATTTTGTCAATTAGCAGGAATAGACCCAGCAGAAATCATAGTACCTCTAACTAAGGATAACATTGACAAATTATGGGCAGAAAGTGAACCTTGACAAAGAGCTTACAGTAATTTTTTGAGAGAGATTAACAGCAAAAATCCCAAAAGTGATAGAATTTAGTTTATAAAGAGAGCTGATTGGATTCTGCCTTGAGTTGTTCAGGAAACACCCATATCTGGAGTTTGTACATTTTATGCAGATGCAAACAAACAAAAAAAGGCAGGTTACAAGTCAGAAATTTTAAGTAAAGTGGTTCAAAGTCCTTATAATTCAGTTCAAAAATTGGAATTGTATGCTATTCTGATGTTATTAATGGATTTTTTGGAACGTCTCAACATAGTTACTGACTTTCAGTATGCTGAAAGAGTGGTCTTACATATTGAGACTGCAAAATTTATCCCTGATGAGTCAGAATTAACCTTGTTATTTATTCGGTTATAAGAAATAATCAGGAATAGGAAGCATCCCTTATATATAACTCACATCTGATCCATATGGGTCTGCCAGAACCTCTAGCACCAAGTAATGATGAGATTGATCAGTTACAAATAGGAAATGTGCTAGAAGCCTCAGAATTTCATAAGAAATACCATGTAAACAACAAAGGTTTAAAGAAGGATTTCTCCATCACTTGACAACAAGCCAAGAAAATTGTAAGAAAATGTCCTACTTGTTCTTTCTGTAACCAAACTCTATCACCCACAGGAAGGAATCCTAAAGATATACAAAGAAATAAAATTTGGCAGATGGATGTGTGTCATTTCGCAGAATTTGGAAGTATGTACACCATACAATTGGCACCTATTCAGGATTGCAGTGGGCAACTCCTATGAGTTCTGAAAAGGCTGATTCTGTGATTACACACCTTTTAAAACTAATGGCCATAATGGGAATACCAGTACAATTAAGACTGACAATGCTCCAGCATATCTCTCAAATAAAATGAGACAGTTTTTTGCTTATTACAATATAAAAAGTGTTACAGGTATACCACACAATCCCATAGGCCAAGCAGTCATAGAAATATCCGATCAAACTTTAAAGGGTATGGTAAATAAACAACAGGTAACATGACTCCTAGAAATAGATTGCATAACATAATGCTTTATTAACCTTAAATTTTCTCAATGCTGATGAGAAAGGAACAACGGCTATGGAGAGACATTGGACAACAGACAAAACTTCTGAGCTAAATCAACCAGTTTATTTCAAAGATGTGTTGACCTCAGAATGGAAACCAGGATACATCCTATGTTGGGGAAGGGGTTTTGCTTTTGTTTCTGTGGGAGGAAAAAAAAAAGCTATTGATACCAACAAAATTAATAAAAATTTGATTCAAACAGGAGAAACCCCTTGATAAAGATAAGTAAAAGCTCATCCACAGATGTGACATCTCTACAAGTTGTAAAAACAAAACAAAACAAAAACTTAACAAGAGTTGGGGCAGGGTTCTGTTTTTGTCTTTACAGGATAATAGAAATACCCATCGTCCAGAAATCATAAGGCCTTGGATATCCAGACATCTACAGCAGAAAGAATCTGTTGGTACCAATCTACACAGGGTGATATCTGACTGCCTAACATCTATATCTCTTTAACTCTAGAAGAGTTATGGTTCCAATTCAATTATATATCAAGCTGGCTTTGGAGTTGGAATTTGGCTCCTTCCATCTCTAAACCCAAGCATATTGCTAAAAAAAAAAAAATTTTTAAGAGATTCTGTCTCATATCAAAAGAGCTGCCTGATGTGGGACAGAAGAAAACTAATAAAAAGGGACAATTGTCACCAAGATTCTGATTCTCTCCATGCTTATTCTTGATTTATCAGAATTCTTTCTTACATGTCATGTCATCTTTAAATCCAAATTTTCCATTTTGATATTAATAATGTTCAAGTTTCCACAGTAAAAAAATAAGTCTTCTCCAATAGCAATCTCCGAAGTCTCCATATAGAAGATGGGGTCCCACAACAACAACTCTACCCAGTCCAGAATAATGCCATGGTACCTAAGCACATTACTCAATGAGCAGCTTTGAACTGATAACTCTTCAGGACAGTCCTAAGATGAGATGGTCTATCATAATACACTTCTAGCCAGAATCTCCGGCAATCTTATCCATTTCTGAAATAGCTGTAGACTCTATGGCTAGCCATATTGAGATATAACAATATAAGCCTTCTTATAGGACCCCACAGAGATACTGTCACCCCCTAAACAGCAGAAAGTAATTATAAGATAACAATGCTCCTCTCCTAAATGTTTCATTTTCCCCAGGGTTATGAATGGATAGTTGTAGAGTTGGGGGTAGAACAATAAAATTTGGATTCAGTATTCTTCTTTAGAAAAGAAAAAGGGGAATGGATAGGTATAGGATATTAAGGTAGATTATTGTATTTACTAGTAAACTAATTCAGTAAAATATCCACCTTAGATAATTTGCACTGATATTCATTCTTGTATATTGATACAAATGTAAGCTATTTTTGTATTCCTATTTAAGATAATTCGTATATTGATACAGATACAAAACTATATTTGTTGTATTATACACATATTCCTACTCCTGTTTGAAATATTTTGTATATTGATACAAATATAAAATATGTGTCATACTGTATGCATGTTCTACCTTTGTTTAGGATATACTGTAAATTGATATATATTTAGGATTATTGTCATATTGCATATTGCACTATATATACATATATATATATGTATATATATGTATATGTATCCCTGCCTCTGTTTAAGTTATTTTGTTTATTGTTACAATCTTGAGGTCACTGTCCTTATATGGTACATCTGCTTATAGACTGTTTATCTTTTTATGTGAAGCCTTAGTCCTAAGTTATTTTAGTAGATAAGACTTACTGAGCTATAGTCACTCATGCTTGTCATTTCTATAATTATGTTAGTTAGGTATTTCAGACTTACAGAAACATATGCTAGATGAATAGGTAATCTTCAAACACTTCACAGACCTAGAGAATATGGCATTTAAATGTTTTGATAACTTAGAATTCTGTTGACGTGAGACACAATTGCTCCTGGCAGCACTGATCTGATCCCAGGAGAATGTTGGGCTTCTGAGACATTTCTGTTCAGAAGTTTGTCTTCCTCTTGGCATAAAATGGTCTACTGGCTAAGAACTGCCCTTGCCTCAACTGCTGACAATATGAATACTGTCCCTTTTGAATGAGCAGGACCCAAGGAAAAGCAACTACTGAACTCTGCCAAGACAGGGTAAGATAGTCTTTCAAAAAAAAAAAAACTGCTTCTAAAAATGGTCTGACAGATATTCTAGGCCTGTAGCCAATTTGAATGCACCAATGATACTGAGAAACTCTAGGTGACTGTCCAGACTGCCAGCTGTCTCTGTCTACTCTCACAAGACTCCCAAAAGTTGCTTGTATCGTTTTCCCGTTTCTCAGGTATTATTATATTCCTTCTCAGGTCTTTGATGGGATTGAAGACTAACAGTTATAGTTATAACCTATTTGTATCTTAGCTAGAACATATTAAGTATTAGATTCAAGTTCTTCAGGATAGAACACCTTTCAGAATGAGCTCTGTAACATGCCATTTACCTATGCTCCAGACTCCTCTGAATTTCAGTATGTTTCTTGTTTGGTATTGTTCTTATTGGTTGTAGTTCCATCTTGTCTAGGTCATTACCCCTTATTCCTCCTGGACAACATTTGATAATCATTCCTATTATATACAGTTTTGTATTAGGTTAGAACTTTGTTATTTAGACAAAAGGGGGAGATGTAGTGGAAAGCTGTTCCAGGTTTGACCTCAAAACACTGCCCCTAGTGTGGCAACAAGTAACTGCCACACCTGCCTATGACCTGCCCCTAAGGCGTGGCTGAGACAGGTCCCTGTAAGACCCAAGATGCATATGTGCTTGTCTCTCTTTGCTACCTTTTGGTCTTGGATGATGGTGCAGGTCAGGGCAGAGCTCTCTAGAGAACAGCACTGGGTTGTGCTTCAATCCCTATTTCCTGTATTGTGAGTATCCTGTATCATGAGTTAAGCCCCCAATAAATTCCTGTAATCATTAAGCTATTTCCATGGATTATCAGCGATTTAATTGTGTAATACAACGGGGAAAATGAAGCGCATATTGCCTGGCTTGATGAGACAGGTGTCCTGGTGCCCTGCCAGTCACACTGGAATATGCCTCTCCTGCTTATGAAGAAACCTGTAACCTCTGATTCTCAAGAGTCTGGTTCTTCCAGAGAAACAGGTGTATGCTGTCTTGGACCTGAAAGATGCATTCTTCAGCCTCCCATTGGCAGTGCTAAGTCAGCTATCTTTGCTTTTAAATGGATATACCCAGTGGGTGGGTTACAGTGGGCAAGGAACCTGGACCAGGTTGCCCCAGGAATTAAAGACATTAAATGTACAGTCCCTGCCCTTCCTCCAGAGGTGTTCTGAGAAAACAAATTGTAAAAGGACCCTGGGAGGTTTACAGACCTTTGGCTACAAACTGTTGGCTAAGAAAACCCAACTTTGTAGAAGCCTACCTATCTTGGCTACCAGCTGAAGGGAGACAAAAGTTACCTGTCTCAGAATAGGTTTGCTGCCATCCTTCACATTCCAACTCCAAGGACTAAGAGACAGGTTCTAGAGTTCCTAAGTGCAGCTGGATATTGATGTCTCTGGATATCAGTGTTCCTGGAACTGTTGGGCATGTAGACAGAATGATCTACAGAGAAAGAGGGCTTCTCATCACGGGGTGGTGGAGGGGGACACTTTAAAATATCTTGGCTCTCCAAGAGGCTATTTGGCTTCCCCTGCAAATTACTGCCCACCAAACCAGAGGGGCCTATTGATATTCTGCCTAAAACCAGTGGGGCCTATTGATATTCTGGAACCAGTGGGGCTTGCTAGTAATCTGACTAAAACCAGAAGGGCCACATGGTATTCTGATGAAATACCATGTCCCCCCACTGCCTGAGACTTCATGGTTAAAAAAAAAAAAAAAAAAAAAAAAAAAAAAAAGGACAGTTTGAAACCACAGGATGATGGAGGACACCAGAGGGAAAGATCATTCTCCCCAAAACAACTGACTGGACTGTTGGTAACTAACCTTAACTGGCCTACTCATCTGGGGTTCACAAAACTTTCTGAGTTGAATCAGACCACGGTATATTATACCTAGATTGGACAGGCTAGCAAGGGATGTCTCTTAGCGAGATGTCAGGTTTGTCCTCTAGTGAATCCAAAACAGAGCCCTTACCCAGAAAAGCATCCAAATGACAAAGCAAAATCTCGTAAGATCTCTGGGGAAAATAATTTCACCAAGTTCCGCCCTGCCTAGGGAGGATAACAGTACTTGCTAGTTTTGATAGATACCCCTTCCTGGTTGGTAAAACTGTTCCCTAACCAGACTAAAACAACTCAGGTAGTAGCTTAAAAAGCTCCTCCAGGAACTGGTCACATGATTTGGGCTCCCCCAGCAATGGGGACATACAATGGCCTGGCTTTCACAGCCAAATATCTCTCAATTAGTAGCCACAGCTTTACACATAGATTGAAAACATCAGTGAGCATACAGACTGTGAAATCCAGAAGGTCCTGGACAGACATTTTGCAGACACTAAGATACCATGGATGCCAGCCCAGAACACTCTCCCTGGCAAAACTTTCATTCACCACAGATGGAGAGAATAAGATATTCCATGGCAAAACCAGATTTAAACAATACCTATCCACAAATCCAGCCCTACAGAAAGTACTAGAAGGAAAACTTCAAGCCAAGGAAGTTAGCTGCACTCATGAAAACACAGGCAATAAATAACCTCACACCAGCAAATTCCAAAGAGAAACACACACACTACCGCCACCAACAACAAAAAACAAAAAATAACAGGACTTAAAAATCACTGGTCATTAACATCTCCTAATATCAATGGACTCAATTCACCTATAAAAAGGCACAAGCTAAGAGAATCAGTACGAAAACAGGCTCCATCATTCCGCTGCATACAAGAAACACACCTCAACTTCAAAGACAGATACTACCTCAGAGTAAAGGGTTGGGAAAAGATTTTCCAATCAAATGAACCTAAGAAAAAGAGCTGGTGTAGCTATTCTAATACCTAACAAAACAGACTTCAAACTAAAATTAATCAAGAGAGATGGAGAAGGACATTTCATATTTATCACAGAGAAAATCCATCAAGATGATGTCTCAATTCTGAATATTTATGCCCCAAATACAAGGGCACCCACATTTGTAAAAGAAACTTTACTAAATCTTACATCACACATCAAACCACACACACTAAACATGGGAGACTTCAATACCCCACTTTCAGCAATGGACAGGTCTGCCAGACTGAAAGTTAACAGAGAAATAAGGGACCTAACAGATGTTATGACTCAAATGGACTTAACAGACATCTACAGAACATTTCACCCTAAGAAAAAAGAATACGCTTTCCTCTCAGCACCACATGGAGCCTTCTCTAAAATTGACCACATACTCAGTAACAAAGCAAATCTAACACACACAAAAAAAAATTGGAATCTCAACCTCTGAATCTTATAGGATCACTATGGCCTATAGGTAGAATTCAACAACCTCACATATTACAGAAAGCCTACAAACTGGTGGAAACTGAACAACACTCAACTGAATCACCACTGGGTCAAGGAAGAAATAAAGAAAGACATTAAAGACTTCCTAGAATTCAATGACAATGAATGCAAAGCATAACTAGACTTATGGGACACTATGAAAGCAGTGCTAAGAGGAAAGTTCACAGCACTAAGTGCCTACATAAGGAATTTGGAAAAGTCTCACATTA
The DNA here is from genome assembly GCF_949786415.1 of Peromyscus eremicus. NCBI lineage: Eukaryota > Metazoa > Chordata > Mammalia > Rodentia > Cricetidae > Peromyscus > Peromyscus eremicus. The sequence goes on along the minus strand of NW_026734286.1, from coordinate 7,628,431 downwards.
GTGACTTAACAGCACACTTAAAAGCTCTAGAACAAAAAGAAGCAAACTCTGATTGGGGTCATGGAATTCTTTCCTCTGTTCCCTAGTTGCATGGGGCCTACATGCCTAGGCCATAGACACCATCTCCTTCTATACACATGCGAACCTAATTAAAGAGTCCTTTTAAGGAAAGCGTGTAACGGTGCACATTTAACCTTGGAGAGGTGGGGATACCACTGGGAATTGTGTCTGATGGACGATGGACTTCCTTAGCAGGGAGCTAGACTAACTTTGAGTAGAAATCAACCATGTGATTTGCTATCATCTTGTCTATTATGTCAATATTCTATTATGACAATACAGAATTTGAGCTATAGATACAGCAAAGTTCAATGAAAGTCTAACAATTTATGCTACAAACTACAGAAATAGCACGAGGAAAGGCCATCATGAATGAAAAATTAATCAACACATGACTGAATAAACAGTACACACTGTAACACCATCTGACTTCTAACTTTGAATGAAACTGCAATAAAGACTGCACTGAACTGGGTGGTGGTGGCAGCACAGACCTTTAAGCCCAGCAACGTGGGAGTTTGAGGCCATCCTGGTCTACAGAGTGAGTTCCAGGACAGCCAGGTCTACACAGAGAAAACCTATAGGGGGGGGGGGGGGCGGGCAGGGAGAGGCTGTACTGTCTGGGAAAGAATAAAAAGATCAACAGAACATGAAAGCAAACTTAGAAATAAAAACACAATAAATATAGAGTCAATTTTGCCACATGACGCCAGGAACCACAGTGTCTGGCCTTAATGACACAGGTAAATGAACCACCCTGGCATCTACATGCAAATGTGTTAATGACACAGACTTTACGCCCTGCACAGAATTAACTGCAGACGGATCCCACACCTGAATATTCAGTGCCAAGTGCAGAACTTTCAGAAGACACTAGAGTGACCAGGGCTCTGCAAGTTAGCAAATCTGCCTTCCCTGGCCACAGAGAAAACCGATCTGGGAGGCGGGGGTATGACAGGGAGAGACAGGGAGAGTCAGGGAGAGACAGCAAGGGAGGGAGGGAGGGAGAGAGGGAGGGGGAGAGAGAGAGAGAGAGAGAGAGAGAGAGAGAGAGAGAGAGAGAGAGAGAGAGAGAGAATAAATATAAAGTCTAATGTGACACGAGGCCAGGAAACTCTTACTGACATATGCGAATGAACCACCCTGGCATCTACAAGCAAATATGTTAATGACACAGACTTTACACCTGCACAGAATTAATTAACTGCAGAAGGATCCTACACCTGAATGCTCATGTGCGTGCCCTGCACGGTAACTAGGCTATTTCCACACAAATGCTCACCCCCCCACCCACCCCCCATGCTCTACACAGGAGCAAACAGCAGAGCTAAATCACTCAGAGGTCCCGCTTCTGCCTGGGAGTTGCAGGGACCTCAGGGCACCAAAGGGAATCACTCGAGACACCGCGTCCTGACGCCATCTCCACAGCCCCGGGGGGACCCCACTCCGGCTCCCGCGGCTCCTCCCGTGGGTATAGCGGCCCCTCACTCACCATGGCGGATTCCGTGCTCACCCGCTCTCCTTAAGGCTCCCAGCAGCAGTGATCACAGCCAAGCACACAGAACAGGAGACCTGCCTTAACCGCTCAGCCGCAGACCATGCAACAGGGCGGATCGGAAGTACCCTCCCCATTCTGACTGGCAGTCCATCTGGAGGTCCTGATTGGCTGCTGAGCTACCTTAGGGACAGTGCTGTGAAGTGAGGGAGCCCAATGATTGGCAGCCCTGGCTTCTACCCCAGGCATAGAACTGCCCCAGACCTGCAGAGATTGACATAGGTGCAGAACTTGGGGTTGGACTGCAAAGTCTTCCCTGAACTATTCCTGCACTCAGTAGAACTCTTTTCTGGGGAATTAGGTTTTGCTATGAACTGAGAAAGGACAAAGGAAACCTGCCACTTTCTGGGTAAGCAATACCTCAGGCAAGCTGTGGAAAAGGTGCTATGATCTTCATTTTTGTAAAAAGAAAGTTTGATTTAAAAAACTGTGCACTAATATGCATTCTCTTAAACTGTTATTCTGTAGAAAAGGCCTATCAATGTAAATACAGGATTTAGAGCACTAAACCCTATGGAATCAGAGAAAGCTTTTTACTTATCACTCCATATTTACTATAGAGTCTCAATACTCTGATGACTACATTATACATACTTTACTGCCACTTGACATAGGAGTCCACAGATTTGTTTTCATTTAATTTTGCATCGTTAGTGAAAATAAGTAAAGCAAATAAAGAATACTTATCTTTACATCATGCTTCTATTGTTTCATTTTCTTTGTCAGGGTCTCACTCTGCAGCCCTGACTGGACAGGAACTTACTATGCAGACCAGGCTGGCCTAAAAAACATAAAGATAAGTTTGCCTCTGCTGCAGAGTGCTAACATTAAAGGCCTGAACCACCATGCCTGACTTCTAATAAGTCTGCACATTTATTGATGAAATAAAGAAAAGCTAGGTGTGGCACACAATTGTACTCTGGACTGAGGACACTGTTGCAGGGAGACCCTGTCTCAAAAGAGCAAATGGAAAACGTTTGCAGTCTCTGACAGCCCAGCTTTTGGGACCATTAATGTCAGTCTTTGTCCTGGAGTTCACATGGATCTATAGCAGCCTGGCCTTTGCCCCCAAGTCCACTGTCCACTTTTTGACACCCTGTCTGGAACCTGTGATGGTGCTGAAGCAGCAGCCAGCAGCAGTGGCAATGACATGAAGAATCCCTGTCCAGCTGCTTTACTGCTGTGCTCCACTGCTCTGTGGAGGAATTTTATCCTGTGTCCTGACTGCAGGCCTTCCACTGAGGGTTCTTTAAAGCCACACGAACACTTGACTGGCATGTTCAGTCTGGGTCACTATAGGATTTCTAGCTCAGGTAATGCACTTTCCCAGGGCTTCTCATTTCTACCTAAACTTGGAAGAAAAAAATGCTAATGCTGATTATGGAATGTATGGGATGTTGGGGGCACAGAGGTCTGTGTACTCACAGAGAAGCAGTAGCAGAACCAGGAAGTTAATCATACATGGATGTCTGCTCAGTGAAGGAGATACAAATCAAATAACTGAATTCCATCCAGAAGACTGAGAGTGGATTTTGTTAATAACTTGGTGACCTTTCTGCTATCTGTGCAGTAGACCTTACATACCTTTTGCTATGAAGGCAGACCTCACCAATATTCCCCAGAATAATTATCCCAGAGTCTTCCTTCCTAGTCCACTAAGCATTTGAGGGGAGATGTCACATGTACTCTATAGTCTGTTGACCTCTATGCTCTCTTGGTCAGAGATTATACTAGATTCTAGGCCTTTTAGCTATAAACCCACTCTCATAGTCACATGTACTTTGTAAAGGAGTCTCTATGTCATCACACCTTAAGCTTTATTTGTGCACCTGGAATTGGACTGATTGTTGCCTAGAAACATTTTCCCAAATTGTTCTGTGTTTTAAATATGCTGACCATGGTCTATCTAATAATAGTCTCCCTGAAGTCTGATCCAGATTGACGAAGTCAGTCTGCACTGGGTTTTCATTCTCATCATCAGGGACCCCCACAAGTGGTGCCCCATGTGGGGCACATGACCCTTGGAGAAGGTTAAGAAGAGTTTACTATAAATAGGATTAAGAGTCCTTTGACTGATAAGGGGTCATGAACTTAAAGTGAGAGAGTGGGACTAAATATGGGCTCTATTCAGTTATATGAGACAAAGCATTTTGAATAATTATTGAAATATTTGTTAAGTTCCAGAGGAACAAAGTATTCAGAGCTACAGGTCTACAAACTTTAGACTACATAGGACCTAAAGCAATGACAGACCACGAAAAAGGAGGATAATAAAGTGCTGAGGACCACATGAGGACCACTGCTGCTTGACAGAGTTCCAGCATTTCAACATTGTGGATCACAATTCTCCAGTACCACTCTGATTTAATTTTTAATGATTTTGACTGTGTGTTATGGGAGTTCCCTTATACATTTTCCTTTGGGAAATTTGGGTGGGCTTCAGTGGAGGATGAAGGTGTATAAATGGGAGCATCTTTAAACAAAATAATTCTTTGAACAAAATCCCTGCCACTGTGAAACCATATACCATGATAACTCTGCCTACTCCTAAACAGGTTAACACAAGCTGCTAGAAAAGTTAGATAAGTAACATATGCTTGATAAATAAGATTTATTTGACAAATAAGATTTTTTTATAAATAATGTACATTTGATAATCAAGATTTATTGTAGCAGTAACGCCTGCGCTACCACCACCCGTTCACCATGTCCAAGTGAGGAGGTGAGGATTAAAGAACAGAGACAAGACAGTAAGTCATTCTTCTCAGCAGAATGTGGAATGCTATTTATTGAAAGAGGGAGGAAACCTTAAATACAGGCTTACAACACAATGGGAGAACCCCAGAGGGCAGAAGTTCGCTATAGATGTTTTACATTCTTGCATTCTAACTGTTTATGCCAAATGCAGGATACACAAACAAAGAACCTCCCGTAAGCGTTCAGGAGGAAGGAAACTGGCAGGAATCAGCATAGGGAGCACATCTGCTCAAGGACAGCAAGCAAGGCAACAGCTACTCAAGAAATGGGGGGCCAGGGCCCAACAATTTATTATTTCCTAAGGTCTACTCAGTTCACAGTAATATTTGTCTACCTTTGTCTTTGCTAACTTTAAGCACTAGCTATTGGATAAACTAAGCAATATTCTATAATACAAGGGATGGTCCCTTGAGAAAGTCTTTTCCCCAAGATCAAGCATTTAAACAAAAGCTGACATTTCCACCAGGGCTTGGAGAAAGTTCCTGATTGCTATAAAGGGAGCCATTCTCCTTATCTCTGGCAAAAGGAACTGGTGGCCCTTCCATTAACACATGACTATGGTGTCTAATAACTTGTCATGGTCCATGCTAGCTCCCTCAATCCCTGCTCACAAACCCCAACCCAGCACACAAGCCCCCTTCCTCTCATCCCCAGTTACTCCTTTGTGCAATTGTAGAGTATGAAAGTGTAGCCTTCTTCAATGAAGCAGCAGCTATTCAGATTCCCCCTCAGATCCTGTCAGCCTCCTGTCCTCACCAACTCCACACCTCCACTTTTGGACCTGAACCTCGACAGAACATCAGGACTCTGGCAATAAAGACCCTGTCAAAGAGTTTTTATAAAGTGGAAAGAGAATTTTCTGCTGGATACATCTTGGCCACAAAGGCAGAATGGACCCCAGAGCCTTTAGGCCTCCAGGCCAGCTATGGACCTTTGGGACTTCTTCTTTCTCAGGGTCTGACTGGAACTCAGATCTCTTCTCCTGATCCTTTAGTTAATGCTTAATTTTCACAGTAAATAAACTAATGGAGCAAACTTCATAATTTTGAACTGTATCATTGGGTGTGCTTGAATGAAAAAAAAGAAATAATAAAAAAAGAACATGAGTGCTCCTAAGTATAGTGGAGGAGAAAGTTTATTGTACATGTGTGGGAGAGCACAGTCAGAGGCAGGGATATCTGAATGAGTCCAGAGTAGTTAAGACCAGACCAAGCTGGGTCATGTGGGGAGAGTGGGAAGAGAAGAGTAGAGATGGGAACCAGGTGGATCAGTCAGGAGGCCAAAGATACAAAACAAGCAGGAGACCAAAATGTCTGAACTATATAGGGAAGAGCCTCTGGGGAAAGGATAGCCCAGCCCCTGGGCAGGAGAGTTCAGGGTTGGGGGTGGGGTATGCCAGCCATACCCTGTAACAGGTAGGGACTGAGGGATTCTTGGAGAAACTGGTGGCCAAATTCAGATTTGTATGGTCAATGGACACCTCAGCCATTTGTTCCAAGCTTGAAACTTAACATCCTAGCCTTTTGTTGATAATAAGTGATAAGGGGTGAAGTAATCGTCTTAAAAATGGTTTCTATTTCTTTAAAGAGACACCACGACCATGGCACCTCTTATAAAAGAGAACATTTAATTGGGGTAGTTGCTTACATTTCAGCGGTTCAGTCCATTATCATCATGTTGGGGAGTATGGCAGCATGGTGTTGGTTATATCTTGATCAGAAGGCAACAGGAAATGGGCTGTATCTTGTGTATATATGAGACCTCAAGCCTGCTTCCACAGTTACACACTTCCTCCAAATAGACCACACCTATTCCAACAAAGCCATAGCTCCTAATAGTGCCACTCACTTTGCGGCCATTTTCTTCAAATCACAACAGTAATTAACCAATACTACTTTCTGCTGTCATTGGGACATCATAATTGGGAACCCAAAAAGCTGTAATGTTGGCCAAATCTGGGAAGAAAAGCCTATTTCAGTCATAGTTGAGGCTCTGCATGACCATCTGTGGCTACAAATATGCAGGCAGCAACTGGAGCAGTCTGTAGCCTTAAATTGCTTGGAAATATGCTAAAACATATATAAAATATATGTTTTAGCATATTTATTATTTATATATATTTATTTTAGCATATATATATATATATATGGGGCAGAAATATGACTGAGGAGTTCAGGGGAAAATTTTTTTCTTAGGTGTACACTTGAAACTTTTAGGCCCATGGCCCTAGTCTCTCTGGGAGGGGAGTCCCAAGACCAGGAAAAGGGGAAGATTCTACCTTCAGGAATAGTCAGGTGGTGAAACACACTGTTGATTTCTTGACAAGAGTATATATCTGGAGTCCATTTGACATGTGAGAGGTACACCAAATTCAATGACCTGAACTTTACAATATTTTTAGTTTATAAAAAAAAAATGTACAAGTTTTAGATAAGTTAGCATTACCACTGTTTGTAATCTGTACTGAAATTTACATTGTAGGAAGAACAGTAGACTCATGCTTTTGTGTCATGGTAAAAGCTTGGGGACCCAAAAATGATTCTGGGTTAAAAGCATGAACATTCTTTAGGGAAGCTCAGAGAGAACAGAAACTTTCTATGGAGCAGAAACACAATAGCTCACTTGATCTTGATTTTAAATATGTAAAAAAGCAGGACCTCTTCTCTCTATCCAGAAGACTGGATGCATACAGATTATTTGGATATTTTACCACAATAAGAAGTACTTTTAAGTCTATTCTTAGAAAACAACCAAAGGGAATTTAAAATCTTGAGCTTGTAATTATAGTAACAGAAGCAAAGCTTTCTCAGAGCTAGATTAGTAGCTTATCAGAACTGCATTGATTAATGTAAGATGCTGAGCTTTGAAGTCTTAACATAACAGTAGCACAGCAAGAGAAAGAAATCTGAAGCATTATTCATACTTTCTATATACCTTAAATCACTTTCTTATCACAACTTAAACTTTGATATCCTCAGGTCTTACATAAACTTGCATTCACACACCTTTGTAAGACAAATTGCTCAACAGTCTTACTTGTAGCTGGAGTTTTCTCCAGTCCCACCCAAGACCCACAGCCACTCAGATCCAAATAAACACACAGAGGCTTATATGAATTAAAACTGTATGGCCTAAGGCTCAGGCTTCTTGCTAGCTAGATCTTAAATCTTAAATTAACCCATTTCTATAAATCTGTATCTTGCCATGTGGCTTGTGGCTTACCAGTATCTTTACATCTTGCTTCCTCTGTGACTGGCTGGTGACTCCTGACTCAGCCTTCCTGTTCTCAGAATTCTCCTCTCTCTTTGTCCCACCTGTACTTCCTGCCTGGCTACTGGCCAATTAGCACTTTATTTATTAACCAATCAGAGCAATACATTCACAGCATACAGAGCGATATTCACAGCACTTATTAATGAAAAACCCAGAGCCAGATATTGTGGTGAAAAACTGAGAGATCAAATAAGCAAAAAGAAGCCATCACCACATAATTAGTGTCACTGATCCATCAGGGCTACAGGACAAGGACTCAAGAGCCTTGTTTTTCCTGACAGCCCTGAGCAGGGATAGAAGAGGAGTTTATAAGCATAAAAACCATAAACATTTGTTGCCAAGTTACAGTTCTTATCACCTGGAAATCCTCAGGCAAAAAGACCTCCTATATACCCACGCATATATGCCTTTCTGTTCTGCATCTCCTCTCTCCGTCAAGCTACATTACTTCCTGTCTGTCTGTACAGACCTCCAGATCTCTATGGTTAGTGCTGGGATTAAAGGCTTGTCTCACCATGCCTGGCTCTTTTCCCAGTGTGGCCTTGAACTCAAAGAGATCCAGATGAATCTCTGCCTCCCAAATGCTAGGATTAAACGCATGTGCTATCATTGCCTGATTTCTATGTTTAATATAGTGGCTGACTTTTTCCTCTGATCCTCAGATAAGCTTTATTGGGGTGCACAATATATTGGGGGGCACAATATATCATCACACACCTTAAAATCCCTTTGGGGACATTAAAACATTTTCAAAGATCTTCAAAGCTTCAACTTTAAATGTTACACCTTTTTCTATCCAAACATTCACAATGAGACAGAGATCATTATAAAGGGACTTTTCTTATTTTTTTTAAAAAAGGAATAGTACAAGGTTACACTGAAGTCTGTTTTGTGAGTCTATCTCTATTTTGGAGCTGGTAATAAGATAAATCATGTCTAGTCCCAGTAGCTCTAGGAAAGTAAGGCCTGTGCCCAGACTTTTACAAATAAAGAGAACTGCCCTCAAGCTCTTGTCACAGAGAAATATCCCAAAGCACAGAGGAGTGGTATCATTTTTCATATGATAGGAGTCTGGTAGGTTGAGAGGAAAGACTCTGGCACACTGATGTAGTTTTCATAGTAAAAGTAGACAAAGAAGAGACACTTACCCAGTAGGAGAGAGACAAGTGGTTTGAACAGGTAGAGGAGAAAACAGTTGGAGAGATGCAAGTGTCTTAGTAAGTAGAATTGCCCATGTGGTGGATCAACCAAATGCATTGCAGGGGGTATGTCATGTGGTGGGCACACCCAAAATGGCATAACAGGGAGATGACCTTGTTGCAGACAGCTCAAAAAGAGCATAGGAGGGAAGTACCCACGTGGTGGGTGACCCCAAAGGACATAGCAGGGAAAGAGAAACTTACTGTGTAGGGAAGGAGAGATGGATGGTTAGTGAAGATGAGGGAAGAAGCAGCTGAACATGGGGACTTTAGAATCAAATATGGTGGGTGGCAAATTGCTGTAGAACAAATGATCCATACATACCTTAGGAGAGTCAGATCAGAAGCTTGGTTCAGAGAGGCAGAGTTCTTTGGAGAGGGAACTCATTTAAGCCACTCCTGGATTTCAGCACTGTTACACCTTGTCTGTTGTGCCCACGAGGAAGGAGAGAGAAAGATGGGCTCATGTAATAGCAAAGCCTTTATCAAATCAACACATAATTAGTGTCACTGATCCATCAGGGCTACAGGACAAGGACTCAAGAGCCTTGTTTTTCCTGACAGCCCTGAGCAGGGATAGAAGAGGAGTTTATAAGCATAAAAACCATAAACATTTGTTGCCAAGTTACAGTTATAATTTTCACCAATTAGGAGCCAATGATTGGGGACTTCCCATTTGCCTACAAATTTCATGATGTTATTGTTTTTCACAGCTAAGTAATACTCCATTGTGTATATATACCACATTTTCTTTAGCCATTCTTAGGTTGAGAGGCATGTAGGTTGCTTCCAGGTTCTGGCTATTATGAATAATGATGCTGTGAACATAGTTGAGCAAGTGTCCCTGTGGTATGCTTGAGCATCCCTTGGGTATATGCCCAAGAGTTGTATCTTTTGAGGTAGATTGATTCCCAATTTTCTGAGAAACCACCATACTGCTTTCCAAAGTGGCTGTACAAATTTGTGCTCCCACCAACAGTGGAGGAGTGTTCCTCTTGCTCCATATCCTCTCCAACATAGGCTGTCATCAGTGTTTTTGATCTTAGCCATTCTAGCAGATGTAAGATGGTATTGCAGAGTCATTTTGATTTGCATTTCCCTGATGACTAAGGAGGTTGAGCAATTCCTTAAGTGTCTTTTAGACATTTGGGATTATTCTGTTGAGAATTCTCTGTTTAGATCTGTATCCCAATTTTAAATTGGATTATTTGGTATTTTTATATCTAGTTTCTTGAGTTCTTTACTTATTTTGGTGATCAGCACTCTTTCAGAGGTGGGGTTGGTGAAGAACTTTTCCCATTCTGTAGGCTGCTGTTTTGTGTCATTGACAGTGTCATTTGCCTTACAGAAGCTTTTCAGTTTCAGGAGGTCCCATTTATTAATTTTAGATCTCATGTGCTACTGGTGTTATATTCAAGAAGTAATCTCCCATGCCAGTGTGTTCAAGGCTACTTCCTCTTCCCTTCTATTATGTTCAGGGTAACTGGATTTAAGTTGAGGTCTTTGATCCACTAGGAATTGAATTTTCCCAAGAATTCACAAAGACAACCTTAGCTAAGACCCCTAGCAATAGTAGAGAGGGATCCCAAACTGGCTATCTACTATAATCAGATTGGTGACCACCCTAATTGTCATCAGAGAGCCTTTATCCAATAACTGATAGAGCAGATGCAGAGATCCACAGCCAAGCACTTAGCCAAGCTACAGGAGTCCTGCTGCAGAAATAGAGGAGGGATTGTATTAGCCTGGGGGGGGGGTCAAGTTCATGATGGCAAAACCTACAGAGACAGCTAACCTGAGCTCCCGGAGCTCATGGACTCTGAACCAACAGTTATGGAGCTTGCATGGGACCAACCTAGGTCCTCTGCATGTGTGTGACAGTTGTGTAGCTTGGTCTATTTGTAAAGCTCCTCGCTGTCCATGGAGATTAGTGACTTTTGGAAATCTATTCCTCATGCTAGGTTACCTCATCCAGCCTTGATACAGGGGGAGGAGCTCAGAACTGCTTCAACTTGATGTGCCATGCTTTGTTCAAAACCATGGGAGGCCCTTTCTGAACGGAGACAGAGGAGCAATGGATGAGTAAGGGGATAGATGGAAGGTAGGGGAAGATAATGGAGGAGAGGAGGGAGGGAAAACTGTAGTAGGTATATAAAATAAATGAAAAAAAGGTTAACTAAATAAAAATGATTTTACATATGAAGGGCAATATGATGTTTCCATACAAGCATACATTTGTGGAATTATCAAGTCAAGTAAGAAAACAGATAGGTATTTATTAAAAAAGAGAGAGAACTAATGTGAAAGAAAAAGAAAGTTGCAGAAAGATTGTGAATGTAGAAAGGATATAGCAGGAGGAAACATTTGGAATGAGGCACTTGAGTATAGAGTCTAGTTAATAGAATGTTGGGATGGATGAAACTTTGTTTGGAGACAGGAATGGAAAGGAGATACAAAGTGGGAAAAGGGCTCAATGTGCTGCTTCACCTCAGTTTCCTTGCTTTAAAAATGAGAGAGAAAGGCCAGGTGGTGGTGGCACATGCCTTTAATCCAAGAACTCAGGAGGCAGAGGCAGGCAGATCTCTGTGAGCTAGCCTGGTCTATAAAGGGAGTTCTAGGACAGACTCCAAAACCTCACAGAGAAACCCTGTCTTGAAAAACCAAAGAGAGAGAGAGAGAGAGAGAGAGAGAGAGAGAGAGAGAAAGGAAGGAAGGAAAACGATGACAGTAATACTGAACCACTGGCACCTCCATCTCTAGAAAACACTAGAAGGAGGAACCTGCATGGGAGGAATGCCAGGAGCAGCTATGATGGTTCCTGGTAAAGGGTGGCACATATAAAATTTATTAGTCCTAATGATTCCTTTATTATTATATCTTCTTTTCAAGCTTTAGAAGCAACAGTAAATCTCCAAAATATTTTAGAATAGAATGGATTTTTGTACAAAAGTAAATTCCTAAGTTTACAAAGTTATACTCAAGCTAACAAAAATTAACTTAGAGATGTATGTCTAAAACTGTAAAATCCTAATCTTAATAAAGCTACTACCTTGTTGTAAACTATTAAAGAAAATTAAGACATGTAACTTAATGACCAATCACCATATAATGAACAAAACCTTTAATATGCTCAAAACTAAGTTTGGTGTCATACTGAGTACAACTATCAATCATTTTAAAAGATAAGATTTGCCATTCTACATATGTTGTCAAATTTAAGCCTAAAGCAATTAACTGAAAAAAAAGTTGGCTTAATACTAGGTATACTTAATAGCTTGTTGCTTGATCAAATTATACATCTATCCAATAATTTGCTAGGGAAATAAGAAATGTTATCTAAATAAATAAACAAATCGCTAAGAAAAATAAATTTTATCTTGCCTTTTATCATTCAAACATTGTTTTGAAATTTATACTTTTGTACATCATAACAAAAAATGAGTGATAACAACTTAAACAAGCTTAGGGTACATTTTTAAAAATAGGAGTAAATTGAAATCAAGAAAGTTTAAAAAATTTTTTTTAATATTTCTTCTGAAAAAAATTTCTTCTGGATAATATGAGCACCAAAAAATGCAACTGTAGTTGTATGTTTCTTAAATCTCCTGGGAGGCCAAGGGGAGTTAAACCAAAAATTCAATCAATAAAATTAGATTATTTGGAAATTTTTCATCAAAAATTAATTTTCTTGATTCTACCAGCTTGCAAGTAGACAATGGACTCTGATTCTTACACAGGTCCCTATGCATTTGCAACTCCATAACAAAAGCCAGAGCTTTATGAGGACATTCATTCCCTTGTCTCATTCTCCTTCCCACAGACCTGCATTCCTGTGTTCCCAGCACTGAATGGCACAGGCAGTTTTACATGTTCAAAGCAATTCTCAATGACAAGGCACATCTGGCCTAATGGGCTGGGTTGTTTGGTGTCAACTTGATATAGGCTGAAATCATCTGAGAAGAGAGAACCTCAATTGAAAAGGTGCCTCTAAATGATAAAGTAATAAGCTGGATTGTAAGGCATTTTCTTTATTAGCGATTGATGGGGAACAGCCCAGTTCATTCAGTGGGGCCATTTCTGTTGCAGGCCACAGAAATATATCATAAGAACTCAGCTGGTTATGGTAAAGTCACTACCTGGAGGGATCAAGGAATTCCTCCAGAGGAAGTCAAATTCCAAGGAGATTTTGGTGTTACTTGGCTTGTTATATATCAGCTGTCTTCTGTTATGAAAATCATGTGTGCCTTCATAGTTTTCCCAATTGACTTTGCCCTAAGTAGGGCTAACAGTGTGGACTGATCACTCTCTGGACATACATTCAAGGTATTTGGAGAACAGCCTCAGGAAAGGCTTTCTCTGGAATCAGATATCTCCCTTAGCCACTTTCAAGGACTAACAGTAATAACAGTCCACATGCTAGTCTCCTGATTTAAGATAAATTCCACAAGGAGACACCGCCTAGGTGAGGTGGATGCTAAGTAATAGCTTTACACAACTTAGCTTGGACTGCCCTTTCTTACAGCCTTACTAACTTTATAGACCTCTAACTCCTTACTTAACCACTTCTAGGAATATTTACATAACCTTCTGCACTGACAGCTATGCTCAGCCAGAACCCCAGTTCAAGCCTCCCTGTAATTATCATCATTGGCAGCATCTGGCCAGGACCATTCCCAGACAAAGGAAAGTACCTTATTAGAGATACCTCTGTACTCTCTAAGAACAGACTTAAGCATCCAGGCTACCCATCTGAATAGGCCCAGTGGATGTGCCAATTAAGCTTTACTTCCTCCTTTCCCAAACTTTACCTCTAGTTACAGATCTCCCTTTAACTATCACCAGAGGCATCTAGCTATACACAGGTTGCTTAGTGACTGAGCACACTTTCTCCCATCCTGGAGAAAAAATGGCAGATAGCTTGGATAGATAGGAGCCACAGGAAAAAAGAAGGCAGTTTTATTTTCTCCCATTGACCTAGAAACTTAAAGATTCTTAACATTTTCTACCAATCACGTTTAAGATTATAATGGAGCACATAAGATCCTTCTTCTTAGATATTACCTGAATTTAGCCTTTAGTTAATTTATTTCCCCATTAGTCATTTCTCTTTGGGGTTGCAAATGATAATTAACAATTACTGCCCCTCTATGTGATTCTTACCACCACTCCGTTTGACCCTGGAGCCTGGCTTTGCACTGCCAAGGGATTACTGCTTGTAAGTGTATATATACCAGGACTTCCAGGGCATGAGAGGATGGAGAAGAGAAAAGAGAATGGAAGAACTAGATGGGTAAGAACTGGAGAGGAACAAACTGAGATGGGAAGAACTAGTTTGAAGGGCTAGAAGAGAGTACTAGAGGAACAAGATGGAAGATGAGGAGGAAGAGCCAGACGGGGAAGAACAAGATGAGGAAGAACAAGACAAGAGAGATGGAGATGGGAGAGGAGCTGATATGGGAAAGAACTAGATGGATGAGAACCTATAAGGGGCAGAACTAGATGAAGAAATTAAGATAGAACCTGGAGGGGGACAACAGATAAATGTAAAGAATAATTGGGCAAGAAAGCAGCTAAATATGAGAACAGAATATAAGCTTGTAACTGACACAGAATAATAAAGTATATGGACTAAGGAATTCATGTACATAGATTCATTTCTTTTCTTCAAAGATTAATTATCAGCTGGTTGGAGATTCTTCCTGGAACCTGGGAGGGGACTATCGAGGGGCTGGACACCTATTGTCACCAATACATTTCAAACCTAGTGTTCAAACCAGTAGCCTGGGCAGATCATGGGGAGCAATACAGTAAGCAGTACCCTCCATAGCCAGTGCATCAGCTCCTTCCTCCATGTCTCTGTCCTGTTTGAGTTCCTGTCCTGACTTCCTTTGATGATGAACATTGATATGAAAGTGTAAGGCAGATAAATCATTTCCTCCCCAACTTGTTTTTTGTCACAGTGTTTCATCAAAGCAAAAGAAACCAAACTAAGACGCATACCTGACAACTTGCTCTATAAATAAATAAATATCCATTTGTGAAAGTTAAAAAAAGTTCTTAATGATTGGGAGACATTCAGAAATACAGAAAGAAAGACAGATGACTGACCTATGTACAAAAATGAAATAAGAGAGATGATGTGGTGAATTGAATGACAATGGCTTCCATTACAACATAAGTTGGAAAGCTTAGTCATCAGCAAATGATGCTACTAAGGAGGAATTAGGGGGTGAAGTGTTGTTGGAGTAGGTGTGGTCTTGGTGGAGTAGTCTATCACTGGGGGTGAGCTTTGAGGTTTCAAGGGCCAAAGCCAGGCCCATTGACTTTCTCTTTTCCTGCTGCATGTGGATCTGGAGGTAGAAGTACCAGCTACCTTGTCTGCCTTGGTCCTGCCACATTCTCCACCATGATGATAACAGAATAAACATATGAAACTGTAATGAAATGCTTTCCTTTAAAATACTTGCCTTAGTCATGCTGTCTCTTTACAGTAATAGAACAGACTGAGGCAGAAATTGGTGCAGGGAACAGGGTACAGCTGTGACAGGCCAGACCATGCTGCTTGTTGGTGGATTGTGGACTTTGGCACTTTGGATTAAGAAAGTGGCTGAATGTTTTAAGGGAGGGATAGTGGGCCATATTAGAAAGAGCTTGGAGGCAGGGGTGCAGAGACAAATGTAGACAATGATGGTCCTGCTCAAGGGGTTTTAGAAGAGAATATTATTAAGTGCCATAGAGACCATTCCAGTGGTATTTTGACAAAGAATGTGGCCACTTTGGGTCCTGCTTTCTGAAGGAGGCTAAATAGAAGAGGTTTAGATTAATGACATTGGGAGAAGAGATTTCAAGACAGACTAGTATTTACTCTACACAGTGGTTATTTGTGGTCACTCTTATGGAGATTTACAATGCAATAGAGCAATCTTTGCCTACATGTCAACCTGAATCTGATACCTACTGAATCTTCTCCAGAGCCCAAACACAGACTTTTAATCAAACCTCAACTCTCTGAACATTCAGTTTTCAGTGTGAGATTCTGCATGCACACACACAAAATTCTGATAATCTGTCAAGTTTAGAAGTGGAGAGATGGCTCAGCAGTGAAGGGCACATATTGCTCTTGGAGAAGACATGAGTTTCATCCCCCGATCTAACATGGTGATGCACAATCATGCCTACATCCTCTTGCAGAGGATCTGATGCCCTCTTCTGTCTTCTGTGCACACCAAACACTCATGGAGAACATACATACATGCATGCAAAACACTCATACAGTTTAAATAAAATAAGTAAATTCAGTAAATCAAAAACACAACTCCCAAATCTCTTATATGTCACCATGGATAAACAGCCAGGCAAACATAGAAATGTGACAAATATCTGTAGGCAAAACTATAAGTTAGTAATTAAAAGAATCAAGGAATTAGATAAAAGGATAGAATTCCATGATTGTAGACAGGAAGCTTCATTACTATGTCAGTACAGATTTGAGCTATAGATTCAACAAAAGTCCAACAAAATGTCTAACTATTAATGCTATCAACAACAGAAAAATGAAAAGATCACCATGAAGAACAAATGATCTACACAAGACTGAAT
This sequence comes from Peromyscus eremicus, assembly GCF_949786415.1. Lineage (NCBI taxonomy): Eukaryota > Metazoa > Chordata > Mammalia > Rodentia > Cricetidae > Peromyscus > Peromyscus eremicus. The sequence continues at coordinate 7,611,988 of NW_026734286.1, read as the reverse complement.
AAATAGTACACATAGTGACATCAACTGGCTTGAAAACTTGCCATATACCTACAACAAGACTGTACTGTTTGGAAAAGAATAAAGACATCAACAGAACACCAGAGAAAACTTAGAAATAGACACATTAAAATATGGTCAGTGTTGACAAATGAGGACATGAAACTCCCCTCAAAGGATTTCATGTTTCCTTGGGGAAATCCACAGGACCTTACTCACCATGGGAAGTCATGGGACCTCAAGTATAAGACCACTTGGATCACCATGGAAACTCTCACAAGACCTCATAGGTCCTCTTTGAAACTCCCACTAATCCAGTGATTTTGAGTGTGCCTGCTGCTTACTATAAACCATGTTTGTACACCTACACTGTCTCTTGAAGCTCCTTCTTCTGCAGGAACTCTGGAGCCTTCATCACCATCAGGTGGTTATTGAGCTTGATGACACTACACTTACACCTCTCTGAGTGCCTTACAGAGCTGCACTAGAGACCACTAGTGCCCTTTCAGCCCAAGAGCCCAGACTACAGCATGGCAGACCAAAATTGCTCACCAACATTCTGACAGGCAGGTCTGCTTGAGGCCCTGCTTGGCTGGTGAGACCTAAGTGACAGGAACAGCTTCCCTAGAGACAAGAGTGCTGTGAAGGGACACAGCACTTCCACCCCAGCCACAGAACTCTCCCAGACCTGCAGGGATCAGCATTGTGCTGGTATTTGCACCTGGCCTCCAAAAGTCAGCCCTGCAGTCTTCCTGCACTCAGTAGACAGACACTTCAGCTTCTTCCTCCTGAGTTTCTTGTCTCTAACATGCACAGACTGTTGTGTGTGGAATTACCCACCTGCCTCATGGTGAAAAGAGCACCCAATCCATGCAGGTCAAATTTAAACCTGATTGATACTCAAGAGGTATAGGCAATTTCAATAAGGTGCACCAAGAATTGTTCACACCTCTCTCAGCTACACATTGATAGCCAAAACATGAACACTTTTCCAGCCTTCTGTGGTGGCACAGGATTATCATTCCAGATTTTGTGAGGTGGAGGAAGGGCATCAATACTTTAAACCAGGTTGGTCTATGATGCAAAACACCAGCAATCTTTTTGTTGTTGTTATTGTTACACTAAATATCAATCGTTTGGTTTTACCAATAAAGGCTTGGGAGCCAGATGCTTTGGTGAAAGCCTGCTAGCTCAGAGAGGCAGAGGAAGAACCCAGCTGACCTTCCTTCTCCTGGAAAAAAGTACCTCTTCTCCTCCAATGTCTCAAACAAAAAAAAAATGTCAAAAACACTGTCCTTCCCTCTACCTCTTGCGCACCTCTCTATCTGTCCTCCTGACTTCCTCTTGCTCTCTAGGGTTTTTTTTTTCCTTGTTCACTTCCTGTCAACTGGTTGCTTGCTCGGGGATTTGACCTCTGGTTGACTTTATTTAATATTGTTTACAAGCAGAAAGCTCTTGGATTAAAGGTGTCTACTAGGGTTGATCCACAACAAAACTAGAAACAGGTTTTTGAGTAAATAATGAAATCTTGAGGTTTACAGTGTGATCAAATATCCTGCAATATTTCCCCTTTTTTGTCTAAATAAAACAAAAGGTTTTAAATTCTAACACCGTGAAACTATTAAGAGTAATAAAACTATTTCTGCCAAGCTTTCCACAATGTCCAGCTTTGTTATATTTGGCAGTGTTAGGATTAAATATTTTTGAGTTCAAAGTTCTATAAAATGTTCATGTCAGTCTCATATGAACTCAGCAATTTGAATGTCCTGAGCAGTTTGTAATCTGATGATGGTCTTTGGGTGGTATTTCTCAGCTTAGTGGCAATCCTAGCTAGGTAGAACACAACAGTTAACCCAAAGGTGTTTGTACATAACCTCATGGTAGAAGAGGAATGGGGCCATATAGCTCAGTGGTTACTGTTACCACAATCCAGATGGATTCGTCATACCAGGGCCCCATCATCTTCTTGGAGACTTCAAAGATTACTGTTAGGAATGGTCATAGTTAATTGTAGGAAACTTAAAACATTATAAATGCCATATTCAGCAGATCTCTGAAAGGTTTGAGGGTCACAATCTATTAAGTACATCCAAAGTACACATAGTTCTCAGTTACCTGCTTCAGACTCAAAACCAAAAACAGATACAGGAAGCTAGACGAAGGCTTATTTCTAGAATGAATCGGTACTCTGTATGACTACTAGTATCATGACAGCAAGATTACATATACATCATAATCTTTCAGATCTTAAGATAATATTTAGAACTTAAGAAAAATATTAAAGAGTCAAATGAAAATCAAAAGATTATGAGATTACTGGCAACAGAATAGGCCCTTAAGTTTGGTTTTTCTCTTGTCCCATACCAGGTGGCTGTTCTGACAAGAGACAGAGACTTTGGGTTTTCCTTTAAGAAGAATGTATGCATTTAGAGGAGAGAGCCACATAACAGCTCCAAAGCCAGCTTCAACTTTTAATTGAATCGGGACCACATAGAGACCATTTGCCACTTATGTCTGTAGAGGGCAGTAGAGACAACCACTCCGGGTGGGCGGTTGGCCTGTGTGAAGTAGCCACTGCTCAGGCAAGATGGAGGCATGGGTATCAGCTCTAGTCTAGGGTTCCAAGCTGGGATTTCAGGCTGGTCACCTGGAAGCAGGTGGTAACACTTGGGACAATTGATTCTTTTTCATGGGACATCTTCTCTTCAGATGTTTCACTTGTCTAGTGGATTCTGGTTTCCTTAGTTGGATGCTTTTATTGTCCTGGAAAGATAAAAGGAAAATCATGCCCCAATCTAACTCTGGGGCTTCCTTTTTCAGCAGGTTATAACTTTCCTAGGGCAAAATTGTTTGGGGCAACAGAAAAAGTATTATCTTTCAACTTAAAAAAATTCTTCGAATTTTGAAACTAAATATACTTTAGTATGTGTGGATAAATATACCTATATTCCCATTTCTCTTTATATGCAAATTGAAGGATTAAGTGTATTTATTTTAAGATCACAAAGGACATTTGGTTGCTAGATTTTTCTTTGGGTTGCCAGCTCATAAAAATCAACATGGAGACTCTTAGGCTTGTTTGTAACTAACTCTTATAACTTCTATTAACCCATTTTTATTCATCTATTTGTTGTTGTCACATCACTTGTGGCTTTTACCTCTTCCTCCTGTATGCCTCCCTCCCTCTTCTGTGGTGATATTTTATTTGTGCACCCCAATAAAGCTTATCTGGGGATCAGAGGAAAAAGCGAGCCACTATATTAAATATAGAGGTCAGGCAGTGGTAGCACACACCTTTAATTCTAGCATTCAGGAGGCAGAGATTCATCTGGATCTCTGAGTTCAAGACCACACTAGGAACAGAGCCAGGCATGGTGGCACACACCTTTAATTCCCAGCACTAGTTAACCATAGAGGTCTGGAGGTCTCTACAGACAAACAGGAAGTGATAGAGCTGGGCAGAAAGAGGAAGTGATGTAGCTGGACAGAGAGGAAGTGAGATGGCATAGCACAGAAAAGCATATAGGCATGGGTATACAGGAAGTAGCTCTCTTTGGCTGAGGATTTCCAAGTGGTAAGAATGTGTCTGGCTTCTTTCTGCTTCTCTGATCTCTCAGTTTTCACCCCAATATATGGCTCAGGGTTTTGGGTTTTTTTTATAATTAATAAGACTGTTTAGCAATTCATCTTATGCTGTGGGATGTTCTATATGGCAAATGTGTTGCTCTGATTGGTTAGTAAATAAAACAATGATTGCCCAGTAGTCAGGCAGGAGGAAGTATAGGCGGGACAAGGAGGAGAATAAAGCTGGGAAGTGGAAGGCTGAGTCAGAGACATGGCCAGCCGCCACCAGGACAAGCAGCATGTGAAGTTGCTGGTAAGCCACGAGCCACGTGGCAAGGTATAGATGAATAGAAATAGATTAATTTAAGCTGTAAGAACAGTTAGCAAGAAGCCTGGTATGGCCATACAGTTTGTAAGCAATATAAGTCTCTGTGTTTACTTGGTTGTGTCTGAGAGGCTGTGGGACTGGCAGGTGAGAGATTTGTCCTGACTGTGGGCCAGGCAGGAAAACTCTACATACAATCTTATATACTTCCTTGCTGAAAACTCTGTCTTTCTTCTTCCCAGAGATCTCTCTCTCCCAAGAAGTCCTGCCTAACTTCTTCCTGCCTAACTAGGGCCATTCAGTGCTTTATTAAACCAATCACAATGAAACATCTTCACATTGTGTAAAGGAATATTCTGCAACAACATTCATTTGAATTTCAAGTGGCTTATAAATTTAAATCACTTAAATTCTTATGTGCCTGTCTCTGCCTCCCTAGTGTTGGGATTAAAGGCATATGCCTCGCGAGTGCTGGGATTATAGATTTAAACCACCACATCACTATAGATTACTTATCTAGTTATTCTCATAGAATGCCCTGGTGTAATTTGATTCTACATATTCCTTACTTTTTAGTTTTAGGGGTAAACTTTCTAGTTTTTCAAATGTATAATCTATCATTGTTGCTGATTTATTCTGAATGTATTCCCTGGAAAATTTTAATATTCTAGTCTTAATTAAACATGATGCCAATTTGCCCACTATTTCATTATTTTCAGATATTTTCTTTTTCTTGCTCTTATGAAATACATAAAGTTTCACATCCTTGCTAAGTTTTCCCGGGTGCTGTCATTTCCATGCAGGCCTTCCATGACCCGCTGTCTTTGCCATTTACCTGCCAGTGAGTGCTTTTCCATTTTGATTGCCGTATAACTATGCCACTGAACAGACCCCATGAACTGCCGATGTTACTTTGGCCTTCCTTAGCTGTTTGTCTTATACCCAATTGTGGTTTAATGATTTTGTGATATCTTCTTCCTCAAACTTGGCCATTCCATCTCAAATCTAGAGGTTGACACTTTCCATTAGTTTGGGATCCATCAATGGTTGATGAGCCATCAGTAAACCATGCCTTAGCCAGAGGATTTGACCATTCTGTTGGTCCCTGCAGTTCAATAGTTGCCTCTCTTGGAGGAGGGGTGAGCACTTTAGGTTCTGAACTATTTCTTCAGCGCTAACCATATCCCAGTCACTAAGGAACTCTGATATGTACCATTTCCACCGTAATACCTTTCCTTCCATGCTGAGGACTCTGCCTTTGAAGAAATTCAATGCATCATTGAAAGGAGTGCCCAGATGACCATAGGCTAGTTGGCCTTCGCTATCAGGTTCTCCATGCCTCAAAAAAAAAAAATGTGTGTTTTTTTTTTCTGAGAGGATATTTATTATCCTTATATGGAAAGTGTTTGCAATAGAATCCATATGGTAAATATAGGTGGACTCTTTTTGCTTTATGAAGAGTCCATAGATGCCAATTAAGCAATAAATATGATGATATCTATTGTCAGGATACTATCTGGTTAAACAGTGGTCAAGGTTGCATGCACAGAGAAGAGCACAAAGGCAGCCACAAAAGCTGCTCTTTGTTCCTGTCCCCACTGGAAATTAGCTGCCTTTCTAGTAATTCTGTAGAGGATTGATTACAATAACCTATACACACTGCATCTGACTTTGGACCCCGAGTAGTGGCATTAAAGGTGTGAACTACCACGCCTTTAAAAAACACTAAGCTGTAGAGATCTGTGTCTCAGCAGTGATAAAAGCATGGGCTATCACTGCTCTCTCAAACATCTTAGCTCCCAATCACTCCAACGCTGAGATAATTAGAAAAACAGTTTAAGCTGTGGTAACCCTTTGAATTTACCTTAAAAAATGTAAATCTCTTAACTGTGATTTTTAACAGATAACAATAAAAATATTTTTTTGTTTAGGAAGAAAACTCAAAAGCTGATGTTCAAAATGTCATGATCATGTTACAATCTACAGACTAACATGGTAGCATGGAATTGACACATGTGGTACAAGAAAACCCATGTTTCATATCATGCCAGTAAGACAAGTGTGCTGTTGGTAAATTATCATTTGAAAATACATTTTTAAAAATTTTTCCTTGTCTGATGAAATGAAAGACATTTGTTACTCTTTATATTAGCTTGGATTGAATGACCAAGCTGTCTGATGAACTGTCACCTCTTCTTATTAAGCAGGTCCTTCCTATCCAAATCTTACCTTTATATATCCTGATTGTACTCACCGTTTTTATTTCTCCTGTGAAAATAAAGGCAAAATCTCTTCCCCAATGGAACACATATCCCAGTTTCCATTCTGAGGTTAACACATCTTTAAACTATACAAACTGATTTAATTCAGAAGTTCTTTGTACTATACAATACCTCTATATGCCTATTGTCTGTTCTCATGAGCATATAAAAATATGAAGTTAATAAACCATTGTATAATCTAACTTTGGGAGTTTTGATGCTGACAGATAATGATTGGATCAAGTTTGATATTGGGGCCTCCAGAAGGCCCACTCAGAACATTTCCCAATGTCAAAGGGTTACCTTGTCTGTCCCTTCATGATCTGAATTCAGCCGTACAATGCCAGCCTTTGTCACACCTTCTGAATACTCCAGAAGGCTGAGACCTTTTTAAATTATCTCTAGAAAAAATGATGGGCATTCTATGCAGGGGCTTTACCCATGAGTCACAACATTCTCTGGGTTCATTAAATATTGCACTGTACTCATGTTTATTGCCATAACTGAGTTTTGGGTCCAGAAATTCAAAACTGTCGAAGCCCAGCTGCCACATTCCTGCCATCACCCCATGTTCCACACTGGTTATGTTTCCCTTTCACAGTGAGCTTACACTCCCTGGTGGATACTTGTGATGTAGGTGGCATAACAGAAGTTGTAACATGTGAAGTGTTGCGGAGTATAGGAATCACAGGGAGAATGTAGGGAGTCATGGTGTGATGGGGCTAGCTGAGCAACATTGGTAATGTCCAGACTGATTTCCCAGTGCAGGAGATCTGGTCATCATCCTGCAGGCTGAGGAAGGTGGTCCCTAAAGCTTTATCTTGCAGAGGTGAATGATGGAGACTGAATGGCTAAGGTGTCCCCTCAACAGCCCTGGGCTTGCATCAGCTGCATCTATAGCAAGACACAACCACACACTTCTGCATCTAAATCAAAACCTGAACTTCAGTGGTCATAGATGGCTGAAGCAGGGACATGTCCCTGAGGCACCTGGCCCAGGCTGGATCCAGCAAGTTATCCCTCTCTGTACAGAGACGGTTTTCTCTATGTCCCATTACCTGACCGTGATCCACAGAGCCAGTAGTTACTAGATTCTCAGCAGCAAGACTATCATTTGGCCTCTCAGTGCTTCCTCCTCCTCAGAGCTGGCCAGGATAGCCTGCTGTACCTTCAAAGCCTCCTTTAGCAGAAAGGCTTCTTTGGAAGTTCTGTAATCTGGAAGGGGTTGGGGTTTCATGAGTAGCCACCCTGAGCCAGGATGCAACCAGGGATCTCTTCACTGGAACTTGGGACAGGGTACCAGATTCAGGACAGGAGCTGAACCAACTCAAAACTTGTGTTTGAATACCCCAGGTGCTGAAAATGTTCCTCATTTAAATGTTTGGGAAGGAAAAAAATTCAAACAATTACTTTGTTATGCTTGAAGGGATTCCAGATCATGTTATGACGTCCATCAAATCTTGGCATCCAGATTGGCCTCTGCAGGGGGGAAATATTCAGCTTCTAGGGATTTGAACTTGATCTCAGGTAAAACAAAGTACAAAAGGGGTGGAATATATAGGGCCAGAATGACAAATAGGAAAATTAAAGCAATATGTGGACAATACAGCCATGAATTTATGGGGAAGTGATTTTGACGCAATCAAAAACACAGATTATCTTTTAATGACTCAAGGCCCTGTGTACACACAGCACAAATAAACCAGGCACTGTCCACTGTCTGAACTTCAGGTCAGCAAATACTTTGTCTATTTAGCTCTAAATAGAAAGCCACAATGCCTCCCATGTCCTTAAGGTCTCAGTTGGCACATCTTGGGGAATTCTATGTCTGGAGATGCCTTGCCATGCCCAATAACCCATAAAGTCAACTTGGAGTATAATATCAATTTATGAAATGCCCAACTTTGACCTGTGACCTCCACACATGCACATTCACACAAAGAACACACACGAAATGATACAACTGAGGGCTAGTGAGATGATTCTGGTGGAAAAGATACTTGCTGCCAAGCCTGTTTTTCTATCTGAGATCCTTCCCTGGGAACCACATGGTTGAAGGAGAAAATGGATTCAGGTAAATTGTCCTCTGATTCCCACACATACATGATCTCGCCCCTACATTAAATACATGCAGACTTAAAAACGTTGTAAGAGCACACATGGGATATATGGGTTCAAATCCTGCTAATGGTCCATTTATTGTCTTTTGCCTTTGTTGAGTGACTTCACCTCACTGTGCCTGTTATTCAGACAGATGTAAGCTCACCACACTTGTTACCATAGTTACAATAACCAGTTGAAACAATAGAGTTGCTCTAGCCACAATTGTCTTCCTTCTCTGTTTCAGTTTCCCATGTGAGAAGTGGAAGGATTCTGCAATACTTTGCCTCCTGGGAAGTTTTTCAGTTTTGTGTAATCTCAGCTTAGTGTGCTCCACCAGTGAGCAAGAAAGAAGCCTCTTTTTCATCATTCTCCATGTCCTTGTCCAGGGACTCCTGGGCACAGCTCTGGCCCTGGCATGCTCACTCACCCTCTATATGAGGCCACTGAAGCTGCAACTAAGCCATGACCATGGTCTCAGGAGTGTATATCTCTCTCTTTATGAGCAATGCCTCACACTGCATTTGTGGCCCTAGCCCACATGAGACTCTCAGGACATTTCGAACCCAAAGAGGATTGAATCCTGGGCCTCTTCCCATCCTTCCATGATGAAATGGTAGCATTCCACCTCAAACAAGGTCCTGGATTCTAATCGGTCCCAGGAACATTCTGATCTTGTGATGCACCTCTGGCTACTACCTGTGAGCCCCAGACACACAGTTAGGCCACTCTGTGCTCTGGTTTGCACACTCCCTAGACCAGCCATATTCTCCTAGTACTTAGGAAGCCGAGGCCAAGGGGCAGGATTCAAGGGCTAGAGTGTGAGTTCTAGGCCAGTCTAGGCAACTAGACTCCATATCAATACACACACACAGTTTATTTTAACAAAAGTTTGTGTTTGCAGTTTTGGTTTGGTTTTCAGGCAGGTTCTCAGTGTATAAAAAACTCAGCTACATCTATGTTTTCATATCAGATGGCGGTCATTGGATAGAATACTTGCTCAGCATACACAAGACCTCTGCATAAACAGGGCATGGTAGTAAAACCTGTCATCCCAGTAACTGGAGGTGGAAACAGAAACGTCTGAAGTTCAAGGTCAGCCTGAACTTCATCAGCCTGTGTAAAAAACAAACTAACAAACAAAAAATCAACGATTACTAAAAAAATATCTGGGCTCAGTGCTCATCATGGCATGGCTCATCAGGTAAAGCTGCTTTCAACCAAGACTGATGGACCTGGTGTGGTCCTCAGAACAGACATGATAGAAAGGAAGAACTGGGTCACACAGCCTGACATCTGATTTCAAACTATACTATTCATGTGGACTCACAAAGATAACAATAATAAAATGAATCTTAAAAGAAATAAAAAGGGATGAGAGATGGTTTAGCAGTTTAGCACCTGGCATGGACTGCACGGTGACCATTGCTGTTTGACAAAGTTCCAGCATTTCCACATTGCCAATCTTAATTCTCCAGCACGATTTTTATTTCAATTTTAATAATTCTCACTATATGTTATGGAGTTTCCTTATGCCTTTTACTGTGGAAAATTTATTTTGCTGGTTACACTGGAGGATGGAACATATACATAGGCAAGGCAGTCTCTTTAAACAAAATTCTTGGAAAAAAATCCCGACCACCATGGAACCACACAATGTGATTACTATGCCTACTCCCACACATGAAGCCCCATTGTGTCCCCCTGATTACACCAAAAATAGAGAACTTAAAGATTTACGAACTGGATACACCAAGTTCCAGGGATGAAAGCAACTATGAAAAGAAACAATGGGCTCACATCCAGAAAGGCATGAAGATACTTGCCTCAGGAAAAATGCTGTAATGAGGTTGAAGGATGCTTTTATCCTGGAATCATTAAGTCTGTTTTTAACCTGCTTGAGTCTAACCTAACATTCAGTTATAGAGCATAAAATGTGTAGTTCTTTTTCAATAAAGCAGCAGCTATACTGCTTCACACTCAGATCATGGCAGTCTCCTTCCTCTACTGATGCATGATCTCCTCTTCTAGACCTGAACCCCTATGACACTGGACTCCAGCAAGTACCTCTTGTAGAACACACAATTCAGTTTCCAGCACCCACATGGCAGCTCACATCAGCTCACATCTGAAATTACCACATTGATTACATCCATATGTTACTATCCAGTATGAATTCTTTCATGACTGTGAAGATTACTCTTCTTTGCAAATGCTTTACCACATTGGTTACATTTATAGGGTTTCTCTCCAGTATGAAGTCTTTTATGACTTAGAAGGCTACTCTTCTGTACAAAGGCTTTACCACATTGATTACATTCATAGGGTTTCTCTCCTATATGAATTCTTTCATGACTTAGAAGGCTACTCTTCTGTACAAAGGCTTTACCACATTGATTACATTCATATGGTTTCTCTCCCTTATGAATTCTTTCATGACTTTGAAGATGAGTTCTCACTGCAAAGGCTTTACCACATTGATTACATTCATAGGGTTTCTCTCCAGTATGAATTCTTTCATGGTTGTGAAGATTACTCTTCTTTGCAAATGCTTTACCACATTGGTCACATTTAAAGGGTTTCTCTCCAGTATGAATTCTTTCATGGCTGAGAAGATAACTCTTTGTTGCAAAGGCTTTACCACATTGATTACATTTATAGGGTTTCTCTCCAGTATGAATTTTTTCATGACTTTGAAGATGACTCTTCTGTGCAAAGGCTTTATCACATTGATTACATTCATAAGGTTTCTCTCCAGTATGAATTCTTTCATGGCTGAGAAGATAACTTTTCCATGCAAAGGCTTTACCACATTGATTACATTCATAGGGTTTCTCTCCAGTATGTATTCTTTCATGACTTTCAAGATGACTCTTCCATGCAAAGGCTTTACCACATTGATCACACTCATATTGTTTCTCTCCAGTATGAATTCTTTCATGACTGCGAAGACTATTCTTCCCTGAAAAGGCTTTACCACATTGATTACATACATACGGTTTCTCCCTTGTATGACATCTTTCATGACTGTGAAGATTTCTCTTCTCTGCCAAGGCTTTATCACATTCATTATATTCATATGGTTTCTCTCCAATATGAATTCTTTCATGTCTGTGAAGATCACTCATCTGTACAAAGGCTTTACTACATTGATTACATTCACAGCATTTCTCTCGAGTTTGAATTCTATTTACTTGATGATGAAGACTGTGACATCCAAAGGCTTTATAACTTTGATTATATTCATTGGGTTTTCCTTCCAAATGAGTTCTTTGGTGTTCTTCTAAAGAGCAATCAGATCTGAAGGCTTTACCATGTTGATTACATTCATAGAGAGCCTCTTGGTTATTGGTTCTTTGGTGTGTTTGACGATGCCTGTCAAGCCTAAAACCTTTAGAAGATGACTCACATTTAATATTTTCTCTTCCCACATGAGCTTTTTCACATCTTTGAAGAGAACTTGAAGAATTCAGGGTCTGACCACACTGATTGCATTCATAACATTTTCTTATACTGTGAGCCACACTACATGTGCAAAGTGAACCAGTAGAGAGAGATGAATTTCCATATTCCTGGTACTCATAAGGTTGTTCTCCAATGAGAGTTTCTTGATGAATTCCCACTGAAGTTGGAAAACCAATTAACTGTAAACTTGTATCACAGTCATCATGTCTTCTCATAGTGGGGACTACCACATATCTTCCATTTGTTCTGAGAGAGCCAGAACTACAATGCTTCTTTCCATGTCCCTTATGCTCACATGGATTATATCCTGAGTGACAGATGACACACCGGCTAAAGGAAGATAACAAATAAAGGGTTTTCACATTGCATTCACTTAGTCAAATGTTTTGTGTGTCATACAGATGTGGAATAGAGATTCATGTTTCTACACCAAGACAACCTCCTGGTCTCTCATACAGTGTTCCTCTCACTAAACTACGATAAATCACTCACTACAAGTATATGAGGAACACTAGCTTTAATATGAAAGCTTTGCTTATAAAAGGTCTTGGCCATACACTAATGCCCTCATCAATGATATTATAATTGGAAGGCATTATGATAATTGGATAGACAGTTCTACAACATGGCTCTCACATGGCTATGATTGAAACTGTGACATCTACTATGGCATTGTTTCCTTGTCTTGTCCTTAAACGAATGTTTTGCAAACAGTGATCAGCTACCTGACATTGGAGTACATGGTGTTGTGACAATTTAATAATCATCATAAAGCTATGCCTATTTACACAATTCCTTTTCATTAAAAGTTCAGGGCACATTAACATTTTTTCAAACTGTTTGAAATCTCCTGCTCAGGCAGCCTGCTCAACATCAATGGCTCTTCCTGCAGCGATGTCTGGGACCATGCCTACCAGCTACTTAAGACCCAGCCCATAATTCTGCCATGGGTGCTCTCGTGATCTGTCTCCTGCTTTCCTGAGAGCCACCTGGGAGTGTTCTCCTTTGCGCTGCCCTGTTTATTAAATCTGGATTTATTAATTCAGTTTGATTTGGCTTATTGCATCAGTGATAGAGGAACCCACCAACCGGAGATCCAATACTTATCTTTGGTGCACTGGCCGGGGTGAGTAGTCCTTCCACAACCATGTGGTGTGGCTGTGGAAGGCCATTCACTCTCTCTCTCCACTCCACTTCTGCCACACTGAATTAACAGCTCAGTAAGCCTCCCATTCAAAAACCAAAATGTGTTAAGAGGTCAGGATCTCTTCCAACCTGCAGACTGCCTGCTGAGCCACTGTAGTGCCAGGTGACTCCAGCCTGTTTCAGGGTAGAGACAGTCAATGCCCTTCGAAATCCCTGTGTGAGAGAGACTTCACCACAGAGTTCACCCCACACACAGCTCCCAGATGTGATTTGTGTAACCGCCCTCACAACCACATCCCCAGAATATAGCTTTTGAATGAGTGCTTTCTAAGTCCAAGTTCTGTCCCCAGAAACTCTGGGGTTGTCTCCTCCAAATTGGGGCTGCAAGAATACTGCCCACATTCCTCTGTTACTCTGCATCTTGTTCCTAGCATGCAGTTTGGCCAAATTGTGATTCTAATGCTCCCATTCCTCTCACTCCCCAGTTCTGTTTGTTTGTCTGTTTGCTCCCTCCTTTCCTCTCTTCCACTAGAGATGCTGCTGCCACTACATCACCACCACCACCACCACCACCACCTCTAACTTCCACCACCTCCACCACCACCACCTCCATCACCACGTCCATCATCACCACCACCACCACCACCACCACCACTACCCTAACCTCCACACTACCACCTGTGTCGCTGCCTCCACCACTTTCACTACCACCTCCACCACCACTGCTGCCACCACCACCGACACCACCTCGATGCAGCCCAAGGGGTGGGGCCTGTTCCCATACTCCCCACGCCTAAAATTCTACCTGCCCACTCTACCCTTAAACCTATTCTCCTTCAATACACTCTGCTACACCTCCCTCCACCCTAAAAATCTCTTTTTCCAAAATTCTCAACTTGCACTCTGTCTATTCAACTGGGCAGCATGTTCTGCTACTCTGTTTTTCAGTTTCCCTCTGCAGCACATTCTCTGGGATCCCGGTCTCAGGCTGCCCTACCTGCTAGGAGCCTCATTAAAAAAAAATTTGTTTCTGTTAATGATCCTGTTTACTTTTTATGTGTGGTGGAAATGTACGAATGGTGTGACCACACATGTGTGTCTCTGACTAGTTTTGAATGCCTGAGTTTACGTGTCCTGAATGTTACTTTCTAATTGGGTATGTTTTAAAATCTGTAAGTTTGTGACTTCAGATTGAAACTGCTCTGGAGAACATCACCAGCCACCATTTTGACTGAGGTTAAAGAAATACTTCATCATCATCTTTAATAAGGGTAACCACTTGGACTGGCCACACCAAGGAGATATTAGCTCTCCAATATAATTTAGGTTAGGATATATTTCTGTTTGATAATTTCTGTCCTATCCTAAAAGCAAGGTTCATTAAACAGGATTTTAAACAATGCTGGTTTTGATCACTGATATTGAAATTAAATTGTTTGCAATGTTAAAACTTGGTTTTGCCTGATATATCTTAGGATCACCACTAAAAACTACAGACTGAATCTTCTGGCTTTTACTAACATTAGTAAGCTGTAACTAATTGGGTAAACTGTATGTTTAGACTTATCTTACATATGCCCTCAAAGATAAACCTAAACAACATTTGTCTAGTTTAGATATACCTAACAGATTTTGTTCCCCCATTCTCAAACACTCTCAGAGATCTGAGAATATGGCATTTAATATAAAAGCTTTTTATGAGAGACATGCCAACTCCTGGAAGCATCCTATATCTTCTCCAAGAAGATGGATGGCCACAGAAGAACTTCCACCTGGACCCTTGCCTCTAATGTAACAAAGCCAGCCACACAGCGAAAAGCTGCTTTACACCTTTAACTGCTGCTGAGATCATGTCCAGATTGTGAATAAGTGGGGCAATGGGTGAACAATTGTGCCACTCTGCCAAGACAGGTAGGTCGATCTCCCCAAATTTCTACTCCACAAAGAATCTGTCAGATCTTCTGTGCTTTGCATCTGAACAAGTTCTACCTCTGGGACTTGTCCCCCAGTGACCACAGACTTGGGACTGCCTGGGTAATAGGAAAGCTGGCTCACTCCTGCTCATTTATGTATCCTTCTCAGATCTCATGGTGTTTGATGACTAGGGTACTAAGAGATTTGCCAGTTTAACAGCACCGCCAACCACATGGCTACAAGCACTTTAGTAGTTCATTAGTAAGTTTCCTGTTAAAAATAAAGACAGGTGTGCCTCATTCACATACTCATGGTACAGGATAAACTGGTTTCAAATATAACTTCAGAGGTTCAAAGTTTTAGCTTTGATAAATGCAGTTTTGACAAACTGATAAAGCATTGATTACAGTTTTCAGGGGTCCTTAAATTTCTGTGGCTTTTACTGGTCCATTTTAGAGCTAGGTTAGCATTAGAGAGGATATAGAACCCTGGAGACATGTTCAACTCCCTCCTCCTTCACTCACACAACCTCCTTTCTTCAGTGAATTTAGACTTGAAAATATTCATGTCTTTTAATCCAATGCCATAGCTTTGTACTATGACACCAAGATGTAAATCTGTTCCAGCAGTTTTACAGTCACCTGAAGGTTCCTGGAAAGTGGGCTCTGATACTTTGGAAAGAAGTCTAGCCTGATGGAGAATAATATCAGTTTCCAGAGCCTATTTTTGACCCCACCCACTTTGAGCATATCTGTAGGTTCACTCCTCCAGCCTTGGCCAAGGCAAACCTGAAGAAGGCCCTGTAGATACACATGCTCCTGCAACAGCTCTGAGCTTGCCAACCACCACACAAGGATACCAACTGGACAAATACTAACAGGTGGATTTCACCCACATGCCTGCTCATACAAAGGCTCCATATCTCTTAACTCTTATTGACACATTTACAGGATGAATGTTCTCCCAACCTCCAGAAAAACAGCAGATGCCATGGCTCCAGTACTGCTGGAAAACATCATCCCTAGATTTGGCATGCCATCTCCCCAAGCTCCTGGGACTTCACTGCTGGTACCACCTCTCCAGGCACAAGTGGGCATCTACCCAGCAACTCAAACCTTGTTTTCCAAGATGTCCCAATTAAGGGCATATCTGCCCAAATGCCTTACTCATTCACCCTTGATTTGTTTATACAACCAGGACACTTCTCAGTTGCATTCTTTCTGGCAGTCTTCCTACTACCAATGGCTATCACTGTTCATAAGGCCAGTGATAAAAAGCTATTCTTTTTTTCTCCTAGCAACCTGCATTTTCCCCCTCCTCAAGAACAGATGCCTGAGGCCTCCTGCATGGCAGCTATCCAAATGCTTCCACACCCATACCCCTGCTGAGCATGGGCCCACCTGACTCCCAACTCCCCCATCCCCACATGGTCCCATGCTAGCAGGAAGTAGATAGACTTGACCCTGCTTCCATATACACCCAAAAAAAGTTGGGATGTTTATAATCTCCAGCTGAGGGGGCCTCATTCCAGAAAGCCCACCATTGGTGGCTCCTCCCCCAGAGATGCCTGGGAACATGCCCATGCCTACTGGTATTTAAGACCAGGCCCATAGATCTGCCATGGGTGCTCTCCTATTCTGTCTCATGCCTTCCTGAGAGCCCCCTGGAGTGCTCTGCTTTGCTATGCTCTGTTTATTAAATCTGGATTTATTAATTTGGTTTGATTTGACTTACTGCATCAGTGATGGAGGAACCCAGCAACCAGGAATCCAGTACTTATCACAGACATACATATATATCAGCTTACACGTGAAAATTACCTGCCATGTCTTCTAGAATTTTGATAATGTTCTTCAATATTGTGGTCTTCCCATCTGTACCCTAAAATACAGTACCAGAAAATGTGATATATTACTGGAAATTAAGAATAATTGAAATTACTGTCTTTCATGAACCTTAGAACAATGCCTGATATATTCACCAGATTTTTTTCTTCTTTAACATTCAAAACTATAGGAGAGCACCATCTTTAAGACAGGCTTCTTCCTTTAAGTTAAAAACTGACAGAAAGCTCACATTCTTACCTACAATAGTGAGGTTCCAGTAGGTTTCCAGCATCACATCTTTGTAGAGACTCTTCTGGGAAGAATCCAGCAAAACCCACTCTTCAGGAGTGAAGTTCACATGCACATCCTCATAGGTCACTGCATCCTAAAGTATCCCATATATGTACATAATAGAAATAGTGAGACTGACTGCATTGTAAATGTACACTTCATTGAGAATATATTCTCATAATTCTGTGTGCTTGATACATTCTATGACATGGGTCAGTAAATATCAAATGCAGTCACCAACTCATTTTGAAAGGAAACATCAAGAGAGAATGATGCCTTCCATTCCAGTGCCCACAGAATAGAATACGGCACAGCAGGAGAAATGCCTAAAAATACATACAGAGAGACATGCAAACAGAGTAACACTATCTAGTATACATCAGCAGAATTTTATCAAATTTATTTACTTCAAGAAAGGATAGACAATAGGGATAGAAAATAGGGTGGTACACACCTCTAATCCCAACACTCGTGAGGCAAAGCCTGGTGAAAGATGTGATTTCCAGCCTGCCTGGTCTATATAGAGATTGCCAGGACAGCCAAAGGTACATAGTGAGACCCTGTCTCTGACAAAAAAACAGAAATCACTCAGGCCTCACTCAAAATTTCTCCCTAAACATTCACATCAGTTCTATATTCGTCTATCAGAAGCTGAAGTGACCCCTACTGAACTGTGAGGCTAATAATTCACAGGAAGCAAAGCATTTTTATTAAGTTGCTGTCTGACAGATCAATGAGTTCTCAAGAACATTAGTAAAGTAAATGCTGATCCTAAAACAGTAAAACAAACACCCAAAGGGTAGGAGTATAGACAGATGGGTCAACAGATAAGATCACACATTTGAAAACAATATGAAAGTGTAAAACCGTACACAAAGGTAGGGACAATATTACACATCAATAATTCAGTGATTTAGGAGATCACTATTAATTTCATGAATGAATGCATTCTTGCTTTGAAAAAAGACACCAATGCCAAATTTCAAAAGTCATGACATGGGTAAAATTCAGCATAAGAGCAAATGCCTGACATGTATGAAAAATGGATTCAATCTGCCTAAAATATAACCATAAAAATATCAGTCAAGAAATACGGATTGACAAGGAAAAGCAATTGCTTCTACTTTACCTTACATTATTTAAGAATGAAGTCTGTACTGTCGGTGATGGCATGCCTACTTGAGAAGGAAGGAGGCGGCTCACTTTCCACAACACAAACAAATGTGGTGAGACTCCATAAAGTCACCTCCTAAGGAGAAGTCACCAATTGTGACTCTAAGTCACAAATGTGATTGTAAGTCACCAATGAAGACTCAAAACAAAGACAAATGCTCAAAGTCAGCACACTACTTGGAAGATTTCTCATTCAACCCTCAACATTTTGACACAGGTCATAACAGGCCCAAGTCAAACCATGATGCACAATGCATTTAGTCTGATTTCAAAGATCCCCTATTATGTGATAGTCCAACACTGTTTGAATGTCCACAGGTGAAAAGGGCTCTTTAAATGCTCTCTGTACAGCAGAACCTCTTAAAGAAGCTGTGTCTGGTTTTTTGTTTTTTTTTTTTTGTTTTGTTTGGTTTTCTTTTTACTTTTTTTTTTTTTCAGCTTCCTCAGGATGTATGTGGAAATTCTATGCCCCACATTGAAATACCAAATGTACCAGGCATTTTTAGGGGGACACCAGCAAGCTCCCAATCCATGGCATAGAGACTTATTATTAGTTATGAATGCTTGGCCTACCTTAGGTTCGTCTCTAGCTAGCTCTTTCAACTTAAATTAGCCTGTTTCTCTTTATCTGCCTTATACCCCGGGGCTTTGTACCTTTCATTCTTTCTGTATATCTTTCCCCTGTCTCCATGTCTGGCTGGTGGCTGCCAGGCTCCTGGCCCTGGGTGTGTCCCTCTCTTTCTCCCTCATTCTCTCCTTTCTTCCTCCCTCTCATTCTTCTGGAGCATAGATTTCTGCTCCTGTTTATTCTCTCTGCCCACCAGCCCTGTGCATCCCTCTTCGGTCTAGCTACTGGCCATTCAGCTTGTTATTAGACCACTCAGGTGCCTTAGACAGGCAAAGTGAAACAGCAACACAACTCTTCATAATTAAACAAATGCTGGATAAACAAATGTAACACATCCTCACATCATTAAACAAATGCAGCAGATACAAATATAACACCTTCACATAAGATAATATTCCGCATCATAAACAAAGGTAACAAATCTTTGTCTAGTTAAGATAATATTCCACAGCACATTACTCTTTCATTTATCCTTACTTGATTTCCCAGGACATGTGGAGAATAAAGAGATAATATAACAAAATACTACATAACCTGCTTACTGACTCTTCACTTGCTGTGAAGCACTACGACCAAGGCATCTCTTTTTGTTTGTTTTTGTTTTTCCAGACAGGGTTTCTCTATGTAACAGACCTGGCTGTCCTAGGAACTCACTCTGTAGACCAGGCAGGCCTCAGACTCCCAGATCTGCCTGCCTCTTCATCTCAAGTGCTGGGATTAACAGCAAGCAACACTACCACTGATTTAAACATTTTAACAAATTAAACCCAAAAGTCTTCAGTCCAGCAAACATGGAGAGTCACAAATCTGTCTGATCACAGCCCTGACCAGACTCAAGTGGGAATAAATGGGGCCAAGCAACACCTTGTTTGGGGACTGAGAAGAAGGTGAAAGACCTGGGTGACAACAACTGGCTTTAACGGTTATAATCAGTTGGTGAAACACGACCATGGATTCAGCTGCACTGGTTGGGGTCATGGAATTCTTTCCTCTGTTCCCTAGCTGCATGGGGCCGACCTGCCTAGACACAAGGACCATCTCCTCCTAAACATGCAAACCTAATTAAAGAGTCTTTTTAAGGAAAGGGTGTAACCGTGCCCATTTAACCATGGAGACTTGGGGATCCCACTGGGAACTATGCCTAATGGAGGATGTGCTTCCTTAGTAGGGAGCAGGAGTAACCTTGAGTAGAAAGCAACCATGTGTCTATTACCTCAATATTATATTATGACAATGCAGAATTGGAGCTACAGATACAGCAAAAGTCCAATTAAAGTCTAACAATTTATGGTACAAAGTAAATTGCATGAGAAACAAAAATAACATGAGAAAATGTCATCATGAATGAAAAAATGATCATCACAGGACTGAATCAATAGTACATAAACACTGTAACACCATCTGACTTCAAACTCTGAATGAAATTGCAATAAAGAAGCAATGAACTGGGTGGTGGTGGGGGCACACACCTTTAAAGGAAGCACTTGGCTGTTTGAGGCCATCCTGGTCTACAGAGTGAGTTCCAGGACAGCCAGGGTTACACAGAGAAAATTTATCTGGGTGGGAAGCGGGGTGGGGGGAGACTGTACTGTCTGAGAAAGAATAAAGAGATCAACAGAACATGAAAGCACACTTAGAAATAAAAACACAATAAATAGTCAATTTTGCCACATGACGCCAGGAACCACAATAAGGCTGGCCTTAATGACACAGGTAAATGAACCACCCTGGCATCTACATGCAAATGTGTTAATGACATAGACTTTACGCCCTGTACCTGAATGTTCAGTGCCAAGTGCAGACCTTTTAGAAGACCAGGGCTCTGCAAGTTAGCAAATCTGCCTTCCCTGCCCACAGTTTTTACTGAAAGAAATGAAAAAATGATCACCATGGTCACCATGCCTGGTATGGTGACTAGGATATTTCCGCACAGAGGCTCACATTCCCCTATGCTCTGTGAAGGCGCAAACCCCACGGATAAATCGCTCAGAAGTCCCGCTTCTGCCTGGGAGTTGCAGGGACCTCAGGGGACCAAAGGGAATCACTCCAGACCCTGCGACCTGACGCCATTTCCACAGCCCCTGGGGACCCCACACTGGGTCCCGCGGCTTCTCCTCACAACGGACGGCAGCCCCTCACTCACCATGGCGGAATCCGAGTTCACCCGCTCTCCTCGCGGCTCCCAGCAGCCAGTCGCAGCCCAGCACACAGAACAGGAGATCCACCTTTAACCACTGAGCAACAGACCATGCAGGAGGACGGACCGGAAGTGCCCGCCCCACTCTGATTGGCAGTCCATCTGGAGGTCTTGATTGGCTACGGAGGCCTGAGTGATCTAAACAGCCCCCTTAGGGACAGTGCTGTGAAGTGAGGGAGCCCAATGATTGGCAGCCCTGGCTTTCACCCCAGGCACAGAACTGCCCCAGACCTGCAGAGATTGACATAGGTGCACAACTTGGGGCTGGACTGCAAAGTCTTCCCTGAACTATTCCTGCCCTCAGGAGGACTCTTTACTGGGGGATTAGGTTTTGCTATGAACTGAGAAAGGAAAAAGGAAACCTGCCACTTTCTGGACTAGCAATACCTCAGGCGTGCTGTAGAAAACGTTCTATGATTTTCATTTTTGTAAAAAAAAAAAAATTAAGATTAAAAAATAAAGAACTATACACTAATATGCACTCTCTTAAATTGCTATTATGTAGAAAATGCCCATCAATGTAAATACAGGATTTAGAGAAGTAAACCCTCTGAAATCAGGGTGACCTTTTTAATTATATCTATATTTACTAGAGAGCCTCAAATCTCTAATGACTAAATTATATACATATATACATATATGTATATATTTATATATTATTGCCCATTTGACATAGGAGTCTACTGTGGTGATATTGTGTCTTCCAAAATATTGTACACCCTAATAAACTTATTTGGGGTCAGAAAACAGAACAGCCACTAGATAGACATAGAGGCCAGAAAATGATAGCACACACCCCTTTAATCCTAGCCTTCTAGAGACAGAGATCCATCATGTTCTCTGGGAGTCAAAGCCACACTGGAAAGAGCCAGGCATGGTGACACATGCCTTTAATCCCAGGAAGTGATGGCAGGAAGCAGAAAGGTATATAAAGCCTGAGAACGAGGAACTAGAATCTTTTTTAAACTTTTAGCTTTCAGCAGCAGTTCAGCTGAGATCCATTCATTCACATGAGGACTCAGAAGCTTTCAGTCTGAGGAAACAAGATCAGCTGAGAAATTGGCAAGGTGAAGTTGGATGTGGCTTGTTCTGTTTCTCTGATCTTTCAGCGTTCACCCCAATACTTAGCTCCGGCTTTGTTTTTATTAATAAGACCTTTTAAGATTCGCGTTACAGTCTACAGATTTGTTTTCTCTTACTTCTGCATTATTAGTGAAAATAATTAAAGCAAATTAAGAATACTTATTTTTACATCATGCTTCTATTGTTTCATTTTCTTTATCAGGGTCTCACTCTGCAGCCCTGACTGGACAGGAACTTGATCTGCTGACCAGACTAGCCTAAAAATAATAAAGAAAAGTTTGCCTCTGTTGTAGAGTGCTAAGATGAAAGGTCTGCTCCACTCTTCATGACTTCTAGTAATTCTGCAGTTACTAATGAAATAAACAGCAGCTGTTGAGATTCACCCTCAGATTCTGTCAGTTTGCTTCCCTCACCAACTCCACACCTCCACACTTGGACCTGAACCTTGACAGAGCTGGACTCTGGCAATAAAGTCCCCGTCAAATGGTTTTTAAAAAGGGGAGAAAGAGAATTTTCTGCTGGACACATCTTGGCCACAAAGACCAAATCTTTTCGAGACCTTTAGACTTCCAGGCCAGCCATGGATCTTTTGGACTTGTCCTTTCACAAGATCTGACTGAAACTCAGATCTCTTCTCCTAATCCTTTAGTTAATGCTTAAATGAATGCTTAATTTCATGGTATATGAACTAATGGAGCAAACTTCATAATTTTGAACTGTATCATTGGTTGTGCTTGAATGAGAAAAAGAAATAAGAAAAGGACATGACTGCTACTAAGTATGGTGGAGGAGAAAGTTTATTGTAGTTGTGGGGGAGAGTATAGTCAGAGGCAGGGATATCTGAGGGAGTATAGAGTGGATAAGACCAGACTGAAGTGGGTCATGTGGAGAGAGTGGGAGGGGAAGGGAAGAGACGGGAACCAGGTGGAGCAGTCAGGAGGCCAAACATACAAAAGAGACAGGTGACCAAAATGTCTAAACTACATATGAAAGAGCCTCTGGGGGAAGGATAGCCCAGCCTCTGGGCAGGGGAGTTCAGGGAAGGGGGTTCAGTATGGCAGCCATACCCTGTAACAGGTAGAGACTGAAGGATTCTGGGAGAAACTGGTGACCAAATCCAGATTGGGTATGATAGTCACCTCAGCTATTTGTCCCAAGCTTGAAACTTAACATCCCAGCCTTTTGTTGATAGAAAATCAGGCAGCAATTAGAGTAGTCTGCAGCATTTGATTGCTTAGAAATCTGCTGGAAGAGACACATATTAGCAACAGAAGATAAAGCTGAGGAGGTTAGGGGAAAATTTGTTTCTTGGGTGTCCATTTGAAACCTTTAGGTCCACAGTCCTTGTCACTCTGGGAGGGAGTCCCAAGACCAGAGAAAGGGGAAGATTCCACCCTCAGGAATAGTCAGGTGGGGAAGCAGGCTGTTGATTGACAAGAGTATATATCTGGAGTCCATTTCACATGTGAGAGGTGGATGGAAGTAGATGACCTGAAGCTTACAAGACTTTTTTAAATGTATATAAAGAGGCACAAGTTTTAGATAAGTTAGCATTACTACTGTTGTAAATATGTACTCATATCCACATTGTAGGAAGAGCAGTAGACTCATGCCGTTGTGTCATGGTAAAAGCTTGGGGACCCAAAAATGATTCTGGGTTAAAAGCAAGAACACACTTTAAGGTGATCTCAGAGAGGACAGAAACATTTTGTGGAGCAGAAGGGCAATAGCTCAATTGGTCTTGATTTTAAATATGAAAAAAAGCAGGCCTCTTCTCTCCATCCAGAATACTGGGTATATATAGATTATTCTGGTGTTATAGCTCAATAAGAAGAACTTTTAAGTCTATACTTACTAAACCACCAAATGGAATTTAAAATCCCGAGCTTGTGACTCTGACAATAGAAGCAAAGCTTTTCCAGAGCTAGACTAATAGCTTATCAGAACTGCATTGATTAATAGGACTTTGAGCTTTGAAGTCTTAACATAAAGGTAGCATGGTGAGAGACAGAAATTTGAAGCATTATTCATTCTTTTTATGTAACTTATATCAATATCTTATCACAATTTAAACTTTGACATCCTCACACCTGACATAAAATTACATGTACACAACTCAAAACCCCTTTTCTTGGACCTTAAAACATTTCAAAGATCCACAAAGCTTAAGCTTTAAATGTTACACCTTTTTCTATCTAAACATTCACAATAAGACAGAGGTCATTGTAACACAATTATCCTTTAAAAAAATAGTAAAACGTTATACTGAAGTATGTTTCGTGAGTTTCTCTCCTTTGGAGTCTGATAACAGGGTAAATGGTGACTAGACTCATTAGTAACTCCAGGAAAGTGAGGCCTGTGGGCACATTTTTACATATGAAGAGAACTGAGAAGGCAGCTGAAGTCCTGGGAAAGCAGTTGGGTGTTTGCTGCTGATAAAGCTACCTAGTCAGTATCCTCATAGATTTGAGAAGGATACATTATAACTGGAAGTATAATCTAAATGGTCTATGTATCAATTAAAATAAGAGTGACCCATTACCTATACAGGTTACCATAGACTGCAGTGTAGTCAGAATCTTTCTCCAGTCCTGCCTAGCCTGGGGTCCCTCAGCCACTTATAAAATAAATACTCAGAGGCTTATATTAATTATGAACTGTATGGCCATGACCTATGACTCAATTTTCTTGCTAGCTAGCTCTTATAACTGAACTCAGCCCATTTCTATTAATCTATATGTTGCCATTGTTCCATGGCTTTTCCTGTGTGCCATTACATGCTTCTCCATGGACATCAGGATGGCTCCTCCACCTCTGCCTTTCATCTTCCTGTCTCTTTCCTGAATTTCCTGCCTGCCTCTAAGCTGCCTTGCTATAGGCCAAACAGCTTTATTTATCAACTAATCAGAGCAACACATATTCACAGCATACAGAAAGACATCCCAAAGCACTGTAGTGGTCTCCACAGTTTCAGTGGGGACAGTAGTTTTAGGTCTTCAGCTGTCATACAAGACAGCGTAGGTGTAGCAAGAGCTCACAAATGTATATATCTAAACTTATTAAGGGGTGCAATGGGAATACAGACTCACTAATACAAAGCAAGGTAGACATGCTACTGATCTGCTGCTGATCCAGGTGCCAATCTCCTCAAGTCCGATGGGGACCAACTGAAAGCCATTCTCCACCACCTGACCCAGTCTTGACAACCCAAGAATATGAATGACAACTCTCCCTCAGATCTTATGGGGTCACATATGCAGACAAAGCCACAGCCTAGGGCTTCTTCCCCAAAGCCATTGGCTAAATGGAATGAAATCCCACAATACATAGGACTTTGGCTGCCAGACCCAAGTCTGAAATTTTGTTCTGTGGAGGAGCAACTTGGGGGAGTGACATTATTTTAACTAGGCAAAGTATGGCAATGAATCCAAAAATATTCAGTTTGAGAAGAGCCCTGACACAGGTAAGGCATAGAGCAGTTTTCCCAGTGGTTAGTTGCTGTGGGATGGTCTTTGTGTATGCTGTGAATATGTATTGCTCTTGTTGGTTGATGAATAAAGCTATTTTGTCCAAATGCCAGGCAGAATAAGGGAAGGCATTATATTCAAACTAAGTAATGGATGAGGAAGGGCGGGGTCAGAGCAGAACCAGCAAATATACATCAATGGATAGAAATGGGTTAATTTAAATGTAAGAGCTAGCTAATAACATGTCTGAGTCATCAGCCAAGTGTTTATCATTAATATAAGGCTCTGAGTGGTTAATTGGGAACAGGCAGGTGGGAAAGATTCATCCATTGACAGTTAGTGTTGCCACAATCCAGACAGTGTTGCCCTGTGCTATCTATATTCTGTGGATGCCTTAATGGTTCCTTCTATGTTTGGGCAATTCTATCTGCAATAGGGAGACTAAACATTTTTTTTTTTTTAGTTTTTCAAGACAGGGTTTCTCTGTGTAGTTTTGGTGCTTGTCCTGGAACTCACTCTGTATACCAGGCTGGCCTCAAGAGCTTAAACATTTTAAATGCCATATTCTACAGATCTCTGAAGCATTTTAGAACCACCTGTCTATTAAGTATGTCTGAACAGACAAACTTCGCTTGCTTCTAGTCACTTGTTCTAGGATTAACTTTGAAAATATATACAAGGGGCTAAATAAGGCTTATTCTTATAATTAATTACATTAGTACTTAGAATGACTACATGTATAGTTCTGATCATATTTAAGAATTTTATCATTTAAAAAGTGACTAACCATTAACTTGTATTTCTTAATATTCTCTAAAAGTTACAATAAGTTAGAAGCTTTCATAAGACTAGGACTTTAAATTCCAATTGTATTTAAGGTGACTGACCATTAACTGGCACTTCTTAATCATCCTTAACAGGTTACATTAAGTGAGTAACTTTCATAAGAGTAGGAATATATGTTCCCTCCCTGTTAGGTTTTTGCCTTAAAAATGTTTTTGTATTGCAGCTCTTTTAGTATCAAAATAAAACTTTTAGCCTCAGTATAGTCCACAGAGAGACTGGCAACTTTACTGATCCTTTTATAGTGTACCATGAATGAAAATGGGTGCAGTAAAGAAACCAAAATACACATTCTGAGCATTAAAAGGTATTTTCATGTCTAGTTTATTGAGTTCTTTACATATTTTGGAGATCAGCCCTCTATCAGATGTGGGGTTGGTGAACACCTTTTCCCATTCTGTAGGATGCTGTTTTGTCTCACTGAGAGTGTCCTTTACCTTACAGAAGTTTTTGAATTTCAGGGAGTCCCATTTATTAACTGTCAATCTCAGTGTCTGTGCGACTTCTGTTGTAATCAGGGAGTAACCTCATGTGCCAATGCATTCAAGGCTACTTCCCACTTTTTTATTCTATCAAGTTGGTTGTAATTGGATTTATGTTGAGGTGTTTGATCCACATGGGCATGAATTTTTCCAGGAACACATAAGGATGACCTCAGCTAAGACCCTTAGCAATAGTAGAGAGGGTGCCTGAAGTGGCCATCTACTGTGATCAGATTGGTGACTACCCTAATCGTCATCAGAGAGCCTTTATGCAGTAACTGATGGAATAGATGCAGAAATTCACAGGCAAGCACTAGGACAAGTTCCAGAAACCCTCCTGAAGAAAGGGAGGAGGGACTGTATGAGCCAGGGGGTCAAGTTCATGTTGGAGAAACCTACAGAGACTGCTGACCTGAGCTGGTAGGAGCTTATAAACTCTGGACCAACAATTATCGAGCCTTTATAGGACCAACCTAGGCCCTCTGCATGTGTATGATAGCTGTGTAGTTTGGTCTATTTGTAAGGCTCCTAGCAATGAGATCAAAACCTGTCTCTGGTGCTTAGCTGGCTTTGGGAACCTGTTCCTCATGTAGAATTACCTCAACCAGTCTTAATCCATGGAAGGAGCTCAGACCTGCCTCAACTTGATATGCTGTGTTTTGTTCAAGACCATGGGTGTCTTGTCCCTTTCTGAATGAAGACAGAGGAGAAGTGGTGGGAAAAGGGGTTGATTGGAGATGTGGGGAGGTAATGCGAGGAGGGCATGGACGCAAAACTATAGTTAAAATGTAAACTAAATTTTAAAATTTAAATAAAAGTTTTATTTATAGAAAGGCAATATAATGTTTCCATATAAGCACACATTTGTGGAATTATCAAGTTTGATCATTAATACATATAGCTATTTATAAAAAAAATGAGAGAGGACTAATGTGAAAGAAAAAGAAAGTTACAGAAGGATTGTGAATGTAGAAAGGATATAACAGGAGGAAACATTTGGAATGAGCTACTTGAGTCTGGAGTCTACTTAACAGAAAGTTGGAATGGATGAAACATTACTTATTTAGAGACAGGAATGGAAAGGAGAAAAAAAGTGGAAAAAAGTCTCAATGTGCTGCTTTACCTCAGTTTCCCTGCTCTAAAAATAATAAATAAATAAATAAATAAATAAATAAATAAATAAATAAATAAACTAATAAATAAAACCTTATTGAAGCATGACAGTAATACTGAACCACTGGCACCTCCAATAAAACACTAGCAGGAGAAACCTGCAGAGGAGGCAAGCCAGGAGCAGCTTTGACTGTTACTGGAAAAGGGCGGCAACTGCTACATTTCTTTGTCCCAGTGAATCCTCTTTTTTTATTATATCTCCTTTTAAACTTGAGAAGCAACAGCAAAACTCCAAATTATTTTAGATTAGAATGAATTTTTTACAAAGATAAATTCCTAAGGTTACAACATTATACTGAAACTAAGAAAAGTTAACTAGAGATCTATGTCTAAAATTGTAAAATCCTGATCTTATAAAAGCTACTAGCTTGTTGTAAACTGTTAAAGATAATTAAGACATGTAAATTAATGACCAATCACCATATAAGGATCAAATCCTTTAAAGTGCTAAAAGCTAAGTTTGTAGTCATACCGAGTACAAATGTGATTCATTTTAAAAACAAGATTTGCCCTTCTATATATGTTCTCAAATAAGCCTAAACAATTAACTAAAAAAAGTTGGCTTAAAATCAGGTATACTTAAAGCTGGTTGCTTGATCAAATTATGCATCTATCCAAAAACTCACTAGGAAAATAAGAAATTATATCTAATAAATGCCTCTTTAAGAAAAAGAAATTTTATAGTCTATTATTCAAACATTGTTTTGTAACTTACATTTTTGTACAAAATAACAAAAAATGAGTGATAAGAAACAACATAAACAAACTTGGATGCATTTTTAAAAACAGGAGTAAATTGAAATCAAGAAAGTTTTTAAAATATTTCTTCTTGATAACATGATGGCCAAAAAAAGCAACCATAATTGTATGTTCTTAAATCTCCTGGGAGACCAATGGGGAGTTACACCAAAAATTCAATCAATAAAATTAGATTATTGTAGTGGGTAGCCATTCCAGCTTTGATCTTGAAGTTCCAACTCCCATTGAGGCTTAGGTAACTGTCACACCTACAAGGCTGGGCTGAGTTAGGACCCCGAAGACCCGAGATCTGGATGAACCAGCACTCTCGGTTCCTGGACCCTGGTCGCTGGAGGTACACCTAGCAGAGTTCTCCAGAGAACACAGCCAGACTGTGCCACACCTTTCCCAGACCCTGTTACCTATCCCTTCACTTGTAAGTTACCCCACAAAATAAACCTCCCTTTTAACTACGTGGAGTGGCCTTAATAATTTCACCAATATCTGGTGCCCACATGGGGCAAATATTGAGGGGCAGGGGTTTTATCCTAGAGAAAAAGGAAAACAGACAGGAAGGATGTCTGATGCTGCAGTGCAACATTCCCTTCTGTCAAAATTTTCTATCTTCTATCCCTTTGTCAATTTCTATCTGTGAATAAGTATAAGGTATAGTGTAGTAACATAGTGTAGGAATAAACTTAGAAGCATAAGATCGTGTATAAAAAAATAAGTAAGGCAACTAGACAGAAAAACTCCAATTTTCTAACTTTGGGGGCTAAGAACACAAACTAGGGGAAAAATCTTTCTTTGGGCTTTACAGGTAGGAAAAAAGCTCTTCTTTGAGCTTATGGGGAAGAAAAATTTTCCTACAGAAGCTTTTGACCTGGGGGTAGCTGAAATGCTAAGTCCAAGCAGCAAGAGAAAGTGTTTTCTCCCTGGGGCAAAATGGGGATGTAAAAGGCCAAAGTTGAAAATTAAGAAATTTGCGGAAAAGTTGGTCTTTCTCTCTTTTCAGAAAAAATCTTTCTCTTAAACTAAAATTTTTCGTGGACAATTTGGGGGAAAAAAATCTCTCTAAAAAGTCTTAATCTTTTTCTCTTAAAAAACTTAACAACTAAGCCTTTAACTTTCTCAAAAGGACAAATTAGAATCACCTGAAGATATTAGTATGGAGACCACCTGTGATTAGCTCTAAGGGAAAACAACAAACCTCTTAAGACAGCAAAACCTCTCTAAGTTCTCTTTCAAGGTTTAAAAATCCACCCTGCAATGCAGGAGGCAGGGATGGAGTTCCTAAAAACCTCTTCTAAGCTCTGTCTCTTCAAGCTAGTAAAATACAGTGGGTCAGAGTCCCCTGAGGGAAACGCTTGGGAGAGTGTGGGTAAAGAGCTACAGAGAGCCCAAAAGGGCAGGAAACTTTACCTGAGAAAAGCAAAAAAGCCAAGCTTTTCAGTTACAGCCCAGTTGAGGCATCAAGGGTTTTGTTTGAGTGAGCATTTCAGAATGAAAGGGTGCACCTAATTTTCCTAACCAAAGATCCCCTGAAGCAATGCAAACTCTGTTAGCGTTGTATCCTAGCTTCTGACCAAAAACCCAGAGGTGACTGGCCAGCGTCTCTGAGTTGAAATGCATTTCGGGGATACTAGGATTCCTGCAGTTGTATATTTCCTGGAGCACAGAGCTGAGACAGAAAGGTGCAGGACCCAGGGGAAGATTGCTAATGAACAAACAAAGCTAAAGCCGGTCAGAACAGTACAGTTGCCTGCTCTCCTACAAGTCCCGGGTTTATAGGTCCACAGCTGCAAAAAGAAGTCTGAGAAAAAGCTTTCCTATCAGAGTAAGGACGTTTCTGGGAAAACAGTAAAGCTGAACTATGTCTGAAGCAGTTGTGCTGTTGAATCAGAACTCTGTCTGGGGAAAAAGTCCATGTAAGGATTCGGTCCTTAATTACATCATCAGCCTTTGATGGCGTCCCAGTCTAAAAAGTGGGTGGGCCCTCTGTGCATTCTCTGTCTCCTCTCCTTTTCCACTCCTTCCTCCCGTCAACCACCCCTCTCTCTCTCCCCCCTCTGTCTCTCCCCCCCCCCAATAAAGCTCTAAAAAGTTAACCATGGCTATGATTCTTTCAATCAGCACGCTCTTCTACTGGCATGGCCGCCATGGGCAGTGACCAGCCAGGAGGGGCAGCGCCATAGAATAAACAACATTGGTGCTGTTCAGACTTGGTTACACCACCGAGCACCGAGGACCAGCTGTGACCACTGCCACCTCTTCCCCCATCCAGCGAGACAGAGGGCCCATGAGACCTCCAGATCTCGAGACCACGAGCACATGCTCGTCCCTACTGCCTGTGCTGGACCCCCACACAGCTACTGCCATGATTCTTCACCACAGTAAGTCCTCTGTTCTCGGGGCTGTAGTCTGAGCTATATTCTTTGGGACAGACACCCCGGGGCTTGTCCTTGGGCTGTACTGGCAACGGCACATTTTCATTCCTGATGGGGAAAGTAAATGCTGTCTTGGTCTACTGGGTGGACCAACTGCTGTGCAGCCACAGCCCTTCACATCCCTTGATGAATAGGATGGCAAACTTGAGCTGATTCATGGATCTCTCTCCACTCTTTGGGGTCACCCAAGATTGTAGTCTGATCCTGGTTTGTTATTTTAATTTTGTATTTTTTTCTTGGCTACAGCCATGGGACAAAGGGGCAGATACATTGGCGGATAGGGGTGGGCACTGGTAAACCTGGCCGCATAACAGAGTTGCAGGAACTTCTGCCAGTGAACAGACAAATAAGTTACTATATCTCCAAGCTTTCTGCTAAAGTTCTAAACACTTCTCTTTCCCCACTTGTGCGTCTGCCACTTGCAACCTTTTCTGTCTGACTTCCACAGGCAGTGGGCGGGCTCAAATGGGCAGGCTTGGGCGATTTCTACAACTTGCCCTAACTCACCTTAACTCCACCCACTCATTCTCAAACTGCCTTGAGAAACACAGATGAGTCTGGAAGCAGCTAAGATCCATACAAATAAGTTTACAATAATCAGTATGGCTCTTAAGCCAAAAAAATCAGCTTATACCCTACTGACAGATCTTCCAAAAGCTGTCCTTAAGCCATCAATCATCAGAAAAAAAATTCAGGACATGGAGTAAAATCTATCTCTTGTTCCCCAGACCTCCCCAACTGAAACTTATGCATCTGGAGAGCAATGCTCCTGACCCCAAGGGCAAAAGAGCCATCTGTGGCATTTAATGTGTGCCAGGGAAGAGATAAAAGGCCAAAAACAAAATTGCCATGTGCTGGCACTCGCTGACTCCCAAAAGCTGTTGGGTCCCTGTTTTAAGTGAGGAAAAGGCCACGGGCTAGCAAATGCCCTGACAGGCCATCAACAGCCACCTAGAAAGACAAAGAGTCAGCTGACTGCCCCCAGACACCAAGATGAATGGGTACATCAAGCTAAGACCTCCAGCAGACCTAGGCTTGGCTACAAACATGGAAGGGAACGCAGAATGCAGCACAGAAGCAATCCGTTTCTTTCCTTCTGGACACCAGAGCCACTGACTCAGTCCTGGGAGTTTTGGAATGCCACCTCTCCTTTATTGTCGGGTACAGAGGACAGCCTTACCACCTCTGGAAAGATTTAATTGCACCTTCAGAGTTACTTAATGAAAAAAGATTTCCACCTAAAATAAGAGCTCATTGCTTCACTCCAGATCCACTGCCTGTGTTTCTCACATGCATACAGACAGGGCCCTGATGTTTGCCTTGTCCCTAATTTAAAAAAAAAAATTCTCATGTACCACAAGCTTTTCTCTTCCCAGTTCCCTGTTCTAACTCACTGCTCAGCTAATGGTACAGGACCACCACAGAACCGGAGTCCAGAGATCATCAAATAAGAAACTGTAACAGCTAAAAGGTATTTACACCCCCAGACCCAAAAGCGTCTGGGTGCTACAAAAGACTTTAATGTAAACATCTATTACTATGAGATGCTTTTAACAATTGATCACCTGTCTCCTAGATGCTGAACTAGTAAAGGAAACAGGTGCCTTAAAATAATCTGTCTCTGATAAAGCTTACCATGTTTCAAAATCCATAGGGGAAGGCCAGATCTACCTCAGATAAATGCCAACTCAAAAATAATAATGATTCTTTTATCTCTCTTAAGTTTTTTTTTGTGTCACCAGCATCTTGTCAAACAGAAAGTTCCCAGCCACAGCCAAGAGGGATACATATGAGCAAACAGATGACAGACAGCATTCCACAACGCCTGTCTACCTGTCTCAGAAAACTCCCCTTTACCATTCCCCCAGAGCCAATTGACATCCAAGAGTCAGCTGGAAGCAGTTTTTGAAATGAACGATACCCCTAGTCCAATCTACCTGCTTTTTTTTTTTTACAATAAGGGAAAGTCTGGGATGTAAGGATTCAGTCCTTAATTACATCATCAGCCTTTGACGGTGAACCAGCCTAAAAAGCGAGTGGGCGCTCTGTGTGCTGTCTCTTCTCCTTTTCTGCTCCTTCCTCCCGTTGGCCCCCCCTCTTTCCCTTACCCTCTGTCTCTGTCTCTGTCTCTGTCTCTCTCTCCCTTCCCACACAATAAAGCTCTAAAAAGGTAACCATGGCTATGATTCTTTCAATCATCCAGCTCCTCTGCTGGCATGGCCGCTGTGGGCGGCGACCAGCCATAAGGGGCAGCGCCATAGAATAACCAACAGCCCAGCCAGGGCAAAATAGAACTATCCAGAAGTAAACCTTTCTTTTCTGTCAGAGAAAGCATCTTTTTGAGAAAAGCTTTGTTTTAACTGACTGCTTGAGATGAGGGAGTGTAGCCCTGAGGAGTGATTGCCTCTGGCATAAGCTCTATCCTTGAGCACCCAAACAAACCCAACCCACTGGGGGATTGGGCCAGGTGAAGGCTTGATGAGGCAAAACACCTGTCCTAATGGGAGTTTAGAAATGGCAAAAACCTCCCGTGTTAGATTTTCAGTCTGTACACAAACCAAACAGACTCCCAAAACAGAAATGGACAAAAAGCTCCTACCTTCAGTAGCAGGGAAAGCTACCACTCTAATGTCAGAAACTGTTTCTGGGGTAGAGGGAATAAACTGAGACCAAACTAGGTACTGTCAGGGAGAAAGACTCTAAGAAACAGAGGGGACAGATTCCTCCCCAGAAAATGCATGACCTGTGAAAGCTGCTAAGAATTTGAGGCAGATTGGGGGGGGAAGCCCCTACACCCTAAGGCAGCTAGCAGAGGTACAGAGCTGCAGACAGATACCTGAAGCTCTGCATCTGGGGGGAAAGGAACAAGCAAAATGAGAATAAAATCAGTGGGAGAAAATCTCTCTGAAGGAACTATGGAAAAGCTGTTGTAAATGTTTTTCACTGACTGGCTAAGGCAAACACAAGCCTGAGTGAAGTTGCTATCAGGAATGCCAGCCTCAATGCCTGCCAGCAAGGCAGCTGCGGTTATGATTTGGGGCCAGTGTCAAATGAAGGAGAGACACCTGTAGAAGCCAGCTGAGGAGAGAATAGAAAACTCCCAATGTGCCATAGCTGAAAATGTAAAATGCTTGTTCACATCTCCCATTGCAAAAGCAAAAAACTTGGTTCAAACCTCCCAGGCAAGAATTTGTAAGCAAGTCTGGTAGAAGAGATCCAGTGGACTCTCAGACCAGAAAAGAACTATGGGAAATGAAGTTCAAAAGCTAGCTTGCAATAAAGGACTGATATAAGGGAAATGCATTCTGGGAAAGGTAGTTTTTCTGCTAAAGATGGGCACATTGCCCTGAAATACTTTTGTCAACTCAAAAATACGTTCATGGTAAACTTAAAGTACAGCTTTTAAAAAAATAGGGAGGAAAATCATCTGAGAGTTTAAGTGTCAGTTCCAATGAAAAATTGAAAGCATACGGAACTAGGTGCTTCGCGGTTTGGGGCTCCGCTGGTAAAATGCGTTATTTACCTAATAGCTGTGCAAAGTTTTTACAGTAGTTGGATGACAAAAAGCTACCTTTAAGAGCAAACAAGCCACCTAAAATCCTTAAGAAAGCAAGAGAAAGCAGTTTATACACTGAACATTGTTTTAGATATGAAGAAACTTATGGGAAAATAATGTTCTTTGCCTTTTGAACAAACTGCCTGCAATGAGTAATTCCTTTGCAAATCTAATAAGGAGACAAGGAAACAGGCATTCAAAAAGAAATGACTGCTTTATAGATGGGAACAAACTTCAGAAAATCTAGCTGTCTTACAAAAGAGTTGCTCCACCTAAAAGTTCCTTATAAGAAATCAATGCTAAATATCACAGCTGCTAATAACATCAGGACTTAAATCTAATGATGAAAATACTAAATCCTGAAAGTGCTTTTTCTCAGAGTAAGCTAATGAAGGATACGTTTCATGAAAGAACATCTATATTCTTGACTCTTTTGAATAGTAGCAGTTTTGATGAAAATACTGGGCTAGTAAAAGTATCAGAAACATCACCGTTGTTAAAGAACTCATGGCAAACACAGCTTTAAAAAATTAAGAAGGGGGGAAATTGTACCACAGTTTGAGATAAAAAGCAACTAAATTTTTGTGATATCAAGGTTCCATCCTACAGTCTGGGGATAGTAGAAGTATAAAGAGGCTTCCAGACTACTGAGGAGTTTGAGACAATTGTAAATATGTTTCAACAACATTTTCAGACCTGCTGGAAGCTGGAGGTCTGGAACCTGACTCCAATTTAGACAACTATCTTCTGTTGGGAAATTGACTGTTATGGAATGACTAGCTAAGCAATTGAGAAACAGAATATTCCTTACAAGGTTTTTCTCTTTTTTCATTTTGGGTTTGCTGTAAACTGAGATAGCTCCTAATAGAGTTGGTATAAAACATCTGAAATGCATAGCAACAGAAGTCACTAAATCCCAGAGTTAAGAGAGCCATTAAAGAATTAAACTCTTGTTTCTCCAGAACTTTGAGAATGATAAGCTCTGAACTTTAGAAATGATTTGTGTACTTTGTCTAGTTAAGAGAATCTAATACAGAGAGTGGTGATAATTAAGAGTAAAGAGTAGAAAATTATTCTGTCTTGTTAGAACTTGTTAAATCTGTAAGTGTTAAGAAATCTTTAGGTGTTTGCTAAGTTAGATATATGCTAATGGTAGCCCTATAAGTTTGTAAAATAGAGCTATAGAGTTTCTTTAAGAATATAAGCTTGCAAGAAGTATCTAAGGTAGTCCTAAAAACATGTAGTAATAAGCTTGTGAGAAGTAAAGATGCTAGTTGTAAATATAAGTTTAAGTAAGCATAAGATGAATATAAGTAAATAAGAATTATATTTGTTAAGGTAGTCTTAGATTTTCCTTAAGGATATAAGTAAATAAGAAGTGTATGTGAGTTTATTTAAAAAAAAAAAGTGTAAATGTTGAATGTGAGTCTAAATGCTTTGCAAGATATGTTACATGTGAGTTTGTGAACAGTGTAAATATTGAGTGTGAATCTATGCTTAACGTACATGGTAAAAAAAAAACAAAAGGGAGAGAGACACAGAAGTTAGTGTCATAGTAGACTGCAAAGCAGGCAGTCTGAATGGTTTCAACAGCTCCAGAAGCTGCTAAGAAGCTAAGAATGGCGGACGCCAGAACCAGCCATAAGGCATTTACAGCTGAGGTCCGTGGAAATTGACACAACACAGAAAAACCTGAGCTAACATTAAAAACGGTGCGGTTTAAAATACTACTGTACCTAAACAGGTCTCTGGCTTGAGAATACAAGTTGCAGCGACTCTTGTTTGAACTAAAATTGTTAACTGCAAAAAGTTTTGGTTGTAAAACGTCTCTTCATATTTGGAAGTGAAAGCCTGATATCAGAATTTACTTTTTTTGAACTTTTTGAACTTAAAATAATGAGATAAAACTACAAAAAGATTTTGGTTATGGATTTCTTCATATTTGGAAGACTAGTACCAGAATTTATCATTTGAATTTTGGGACTTAAGAAATGAAATGAACAATAGATTTCATTGCAATGGGACAATTTTGAGTTTACTTATAGTAATGACCTAGGAACTGTTTTCTGGAATTGGGTTAAAAATTGAACTGTTTAAATGAATTTATTTCTACCTAGAATCAAGATGCAGTTTTGTGTATGCATATATGCTTTATCAACTGGTGATTCATGAATTGTTTTATAGAAATGTTTATGTAAAAATGGAATTACTTATGGAACAGGTTTTGTGTTACAAATGGAACTGTTTAAACGGAAAATTTTGGGATTCCTCTATTTGAGATTTTGTTTAAAAAGTTATAAAGAAAAGGAGGAGTTATGAGTGAATTAAGGTTGAATTATATTTGCAGAAATTATGTTTGACCTATTGGTATTAATGCACCCTAGTTTTGTGGAGTTGAGGAATTATTTAAGTTTCCTGTGAATACAGCAGAAGTTTTTCCTACATTCTGTTAGCAAGAAAATTCAAATGCTTAACAGTTAAAGTTGTAAGACTGAGAAGATTGTTAACTATATATAGCACCATATATGTTATTTCAAATGGTTCTGTTAAGAGTTTGTTTTGTGTTGTAAGACTGGGAAAATTGTAACTATGTATAACAATATTTATGTTAACCTGTTAATGGTAATGATGAAGCTAAGGGATTCTTTAAGTTTGTAGTTGCCTTAAGAGTTTTTGGTGTAAAGAGGGCTTGATGCAACTAAAGGCTGCTGTAGTCAGCTTGGACCTAATCCCAAAAAGAAATGCCATCTATATCATCCTCTACTCCATACTGGGAGGTATAACAGCTATGGAGATTGCTGTAATAATGAGTTATTTTCAATATATTAAGAAAGAGGGACGTGTGCGAGCCCGTTTTCAGGTTCCTCATGGCTTTACCCATCAGGTCCACATAGAGGATGATTATGGGCCACGGGCCTGAATGCAGGTGTCTGGAATGGCCTGCACTTAGCTGTGCTGTGGGAGGAGGTCTTTTGCTCCAACCCTTGGTGTCTCTATAAATACCCTGGGGCAGGAACAGTCGGTGCCTGTTGGAATAGATTCCAGGCCCTCTCGAGGCTATCCATCATTTTCTATCTGTTTATCTCTGCAATATTCTCAGCAATATAAATCCTTCTATCTAATATTTCCTGCTGCTTGCACTCAGGAAAACTCTGGGGAGCTGTGGGGTTGGTGGGTAAATGATCCAGAACTCTGATACCTACTGAATCTTCTCCAGTGCCCAAACACAGGCTTTTAATCAAACCTCAACTCACTGACACTCAGTTTTTAGTGTGAGCATCTGAATGAACACACACAAAATTCTGATAATCTGTCAAGTTTAGAAGTGGAGAGATGGCTCAGCAGTGAAGGGCACATATTGCTCTTGGAGAAGACATGAGTTTCATCCCCAGATCTAACGTGGTGATGCACAATCATGCCTACATCCTCTTGCAGAGGATCTGATGCCCTCTTCTGTCTTCTGTGCACACCAAACACTTGTGGAGAACATACATACATGGATGCAAAACACTCATATAGTTTAAATAAATTTAAATAATTAAATAATTTAAATAATTAAATTCAGTAAATTAAAAACACAACCCCCAAATCTCTTATATGTCACAGTGGATAAACAGCCAGGCAAACATACAAATGTGATAAATATCTGTAGGTAAAACTATAAATTAGTAATTAAAAGAATCAAGGAATTAGATAAAAGAATAGAATTCCATGCTTGTAGACAGAAAGCTTCATTACTATGTCAGTACAGATTTGAGCTATAGATTCAACAAAAGTCCAACAAAATATCTAACTAGTAATGCTATCAACAACAGAAAAATGAAAAAAGATCACAAAGAAAAACAAATGATCCACACAAGATTGAATAAATAGCACACAAAGTGACATCAACTGGCTCGAAAACTTGCCATATACCTACAATAAGACTGTACTGTTTGGAAAAGAATAAAGACATTAACAGAACATCAGAGAAAACTTAGAAATAGACACGATAAAAATAAAGTCAGTGTTGACAAATGAGGACATGACACCCACCTCAAAGGATTTCAAGTGACCTTGGAGAAAGCCACAGGACCTCACTGGTCACCATGGGAACTCATGGGACCTCAAGGAACCTCATAAGACCACTTGGATCACCATGGAAACTCTAACAACACCTCATAGGTCCTCTTTGCCAGATGCTGTCATTTCCATCCACGCCTCCCATGACCCGCTGTCTTTACCATTTATCTGCCAGTGAGTGCTTTTCAATTTATTGCCGAATAGCTATGCCACTGCACAGGCCCCATGAACTGCACATGTTCCTTTGGCCTCCTTTAGCTGTTTGTCTTATACCCAATTGTGGTTCACTGATTTTGTGGTATCTTCTTCCTCAAACTTGGCCATTCCATCTCCAATGTAGAGGTTGACACTCTCATTTTAGTTTGGGATCCATCAATGGTTGATGAGCCGTCAGTGAACCATGCCTTAGCCAAATGATTTGACGATTCTGTTGGTCCCTGCAGTTCAACAGTTGCCTCTCTTGGAGGAGGGGTGAGCACTTTAGGTTCTGAACTATTTCTTCAGTGCTAACCATATCCCAGTCACTAAGGAACTCTGATATGTACCATTTCCACTGTAATACTTTTCTTCCATGCTGAGGACTCTGCCTTTGAAGAGATCTAATCCATCATTGTAAGGGGTGCACTGATCACCATAAGATAGTTGGCCTTCACTATCAGGTTCTCCATGCCTCAAAAAAATGTAGAGTTTTTTTTGTGAGATGATATTTATCTCTTTATAAGGAAAATGTTTACAATAGAATCCATATGGTAAATATAGGCGGACTCTTTTTGCTTTATGAAGAGTCCATAGATGCCAATTAAGCTATAAATATGATGATATCTATCATCAGGATACCATCTGGTTAAACAGTGGTCAAGGTTGCATGCACAGAGAAGAGCACAAAGGCAGCCACAAAAGCTGCTCTTTGTTCCTGTCCCCACTGGAAATTAGCTGCCTTTCTAGTAATTCTGTAGAGGATTTGTTACAATAACCTGTAAACACGGCATCTGACTTTTGACACTGAGTAGTGGCATTAAAAACGTGAACTACCATGCCTTTAAGAAACAAGTAAGCTATAGAGATCTGTCTGTCTCTGCAGGGATGAAAAGCATGGGCCATCACTGCTCTCTCAAACATCTTAGCTCCCAGTCTAACTCTGAGATAATTAGAAAAACAGTCTGAACTGTAGCAACCCTTTGAATTTACTTTAACAAATTTAAATCTCTTAACTGTGGTTTTTAACAGCAAACAATAAAATTATCCTTTTTGTTTAAGAAGAAAACTCAAAAGTTGATGTCCAAAATGTCATGGGTCACGTTACTATCTACAGTCTAACACTGCAGCATGGAATTGAGACATGTGGTACAAGAAAACCCATGTTTCATTTCATGCCAGTAAGACAAGTGTGCTGTTGGTAAATTATCAGTTGAAATTTTTTTTTTAAATTTTTTCTTGTCTGATCACGTGAAAGGCATTTATTAGTCTTCATATTAGCTTGGATTGAATGACCAATCTGATGAACTGTCACCTCTTCTTATTCAGCAGGTCTTTCCTATTCAAATCTTACCTTTATCAATCCTGATGGTATTCACCACTATTTTTCTCCTGTGAAAGCAAAGGTAAAATCTCTTCCCCAATGGAACACATATCCCAGTTTCCATTCTGAGGTTAACACATCTTTAAAATATACAAACTAATTTAACTCAGAAGTTCTTTGTACTATACAATATCTCTCTGTGCCTATTGTCTCTTCTCAAGGGCATATAAAAAATTTGATGTTAATAAACCACTGTGTAATCTAACTTTGGGAGTTTTGATGCTGACAGATAGTGATTAGATCAAATTTGATATTGGGGCCTCCAGAAGGCCCACTCAGAACATTTCCCAATGTCAAAGGGTTACCTTGTCTGTCCCTTCATGATCTGAATTCAGCCGTACAATGCCAGCCTTTGCAACACCTTCTGCACACTCCAGAAGGCTGAGACCTTTTTAAATTATCTCTAGAAAAAATGATGGGCATTCTATACAGGGGCTTTACCCATGAGCCACAACATTCCCTGGATTTATTAAATATTGTACTATACTCATGTTTATTGCCATAACTGAGTTTTGGGTCCAGAAGCTCAAACTATCTCCTAAGCCCATCTGCCACATTCCTGCCATCACGCATGTTCCACACTGGTTATGTTTCCCTTTCACAGTGAGCTTACACTCCCTGGTGGATACTTGTGATGTAGGTGGCATATCAGAAGTTGTAACATGTGAAGTGTTGCAGAGTAATGGGAATCACAGGGAGAGTGTAGGGAGTCATGGTGTGATGGGTCTGGCTGAGCACCATTGGTACTGTCCAGACTGATCTCCCAGTGCAGGAGCCCTGGTCATCATCCTGCAGGCTGAGGAAGGTGGTCCCTAAGGCTTTATCTTGCAGAGGTGAATGATGGAGACTGAATGGCTGAGCTGTCTCAACAGCCCTGGCCTTGCATCAGCTGCATCTATAGCAAGACACAAACACACACCTCTGTACCTAAATCAAAACCCGAACTTCAGTGGTCATACATGGCTGAAGCAGAGACATGTCCCTGAGACACCTGGCCCAGGCTGGATCCAGCAAGCTATCCCTCTCTGTACAGAGATGGTTTTTTCTATGTTCCATCACCTGATTATGCTCCATAGAGCCAGTAATAACTATAGTGTCTGCAACAAGTCTGTGATTTGGTTTCTCAGTGCTTCCTCCTTCTCTTCTTTCTCTTCCTCCTCCTGAGATCTGGCCAGGATAGCCTGCTTTACCTCAAAGGCTCCTTTAGCAGACAGGCTTCTTTGGCAAGTTCTGTGATCTGGAGGGGGAAGGGATTTTATGAGCGGCCACCCTGAGCCAGAGTGCAACCAGGGACCTCTTCACTGGAACTTAGTACAGGGTACCAGATTCAGGACAGGAGCTTATCCAACTCAGAACTTGGGTTTGAATACCCCAGGTGCAGGAAATGTTCCTCATTTAAATGTTTGGGAAGGAAAAAATTCAAACAATTACTTTGTTATGCTTGAAGGGATTCCAGATCATGTTATGACGTCCATCAAATCTTGGCATCCAGATTGGCCTCTTCAGGGGGGAAATATTCAGCTTCTAGGGATTTGAACTTGATCTCAGGTAAAACAAAGTACAAAAGGGGTGGAATATATAGGGCCAGAATGACAAACAGGAAAATTAAAGCAATATGTGGACAATACAGCCATGAATTTATGGGG
Organism: Peromyscus eremicus; assembly: GCF_949786415.1. Classification (NCBI taxonomy): domain Eukaryota; kingdom Metazoa; phylum Chordata; class Mammalia; order Rodentia; family Cricetidae; genus Peromyscus; species Peromyscus eremicus. The sequence goes on along the minus strand of NW_026734286.1, from coordinate 7,570,025 downwards.
ATGTGATTGGTTACCACAATCAAAAACACAGATTAACTTTTAATGACTCAAGGCCCTGTGTACTCACAGCACAAATAAACCAGGCACTGTCCACTGTCTGAACTTCAGGTCAGTAAACATTTTGTCTATTTGGCTCTAGATAGAAAGCCACAATGCCTCCCCTGTCCTTACGGTCTCCATTAGAACATCTTGGGTAATTCTAGAGTCTGGAGATCCTTTGCCATGCCCAATAACCCATAAAGTCAACTTGGAGTATAATATCAATTTATTAAATGCACAATTTTGACCTGTGACCTCCACACATGCACATTCACACAAAGAACACACACAAACTGATACAACTGAGGGCTAGAGAGATGATTGTGGGAGTAATGACATTTGCTGCCAAACCTCCTCTATCGAAGAAGCATCCCTGGGAACCAAATGGTTGAAGGAGAAAATGGATTCAGGTAAGTTGTCCTCTGATTCCCACACATGCATTCTGTCGCCCCTACATTAATAAATACTTGGAGACTTAAAAATTTTATAAGAGTACACATGGGATACATGGGTTCAAATCCTACGAATGGTCCATTTATTGTCTTTCGCCTTTGTTGAGTGACTTGACCTCCCTAGCCTGTTATTCAGACAGATGTAAGTACAGCACACTTGTTACCATAGTTAGAATAACCAGTTGAAACAATACCCAGAATTGCTCTAGCCACGATTGTCTTCCTTCTCTGTTTCAGTTTCCCATGTGAGAAGTGGAAGGATTCTGCAATATTTTGCCTCCTGGGAGGTTTTTCAGTTTTGTGTAATCTAGCTTAGTGTGCTCCACCATTCAGCAAGAAGGAAGCCTCTTTTTCATCATTCTCCTTGTCCTTGTCCAGGGACTCCTGGGCACAGCTCTGGCCCTGGCATGCTCACTCACCCTCTATATGAGGCCACTGAAGCAGAAACTAAGCCACAACCATGGTCTCGGTAGTATTTATCTCTCTCTTCATAAGCAATGCCTCAAACTGCATTTGTGGCCCTAGCCCACATGAGACTCAGGACATTTCGACCCCAAAGAGGATTGAATCCTGTGCCTCTTGCCATCTTTCCATGCTGAAATGCTGGCATTCCATTTCAAGGAAGGTTCAGGAATATAATCCAACCCTAGGAACATTCTGATCTTGTCAAGCACCTCTGGCTACTACCTGTGAGCCCCAGGACACACAGTTAGGCCACTCTGCGCTCTGGCTTGCACACTCTCTGGTCCAGGCATGTTCTCCTGGTACTTAGGAAGCCGAGGCCAAGGGGCAGGATTCAAGGGCTACAATGTGAGTTCTAGGCCCGTCTGGGCAACTAAGATAGACCCCATCTGAAAACACACACACACAGTTTATTTTAACAAAAGTTTGTGTTTGCAGTTTTGAGGCAGGTTCCCAGTGTAAACCTGTATATGAAAAACTCGACTACATCAATGTTTTCATAACAGATGGCGGTCATTGGACAGAATATTTGCTCAGCATACACAAGACCTCTGCATAAACAGGGCATGGTACTAAAACCTGTCATCCTAGTAACTGGAGTTGGAAGCAGAAACATCTGAAGTTCAAGGTCAGCCTGAACTTCGTTAGCCTGTTTAAAAAAAACAAAAAAAAAAAATCAATGATTAAAAAAAAAAAATCACAGCTCAGTGTTCATCATGGCATGGCTCATCAGGTAAAGCTGCTTTCAACCAAGACTGATGGACCTGGTGTGGTCCTCAGAACAGACATGATAGAAAGGAAGAACTGGGTCACACAGGCTGACATCTGATTTTAAAGTATACTGTTCATATGGACTCACAAAGGTAACAATAATAAAATGAATCTTAAAAGAAAAAAAAGGGATGAGAAATTGTTTAGCAGTTTACCACCTGGCATGGACTGCATGGTGATCATTGCTGTTTGACAAAGTTCCAGCATTTCCTCATTGCCGATCTTAATTCTCCAGCATCATTTTTATTTCAATTTTAATAATTCTCACTATATGTTATGGAGTTTCCTTATGCCTTTTACTATGGGAAATTTATTTTGCTGGCTACACTGGAGGATGGGAACATATACATAGGCAAGGCAGTCTCTTTAAACAAAATTCTTGGAAAAAATCCCACCACCATGGAACCACACAATGTGATCACTATGTCTACTCCCACACAAGAAGCCCCATTGTGTCCCCCTGATTACACCAAAATAGAGAACTTAATGATTTACTAACTGGATACACCTAGTTCCAAGGATGAAAGCAACTATAAAAGGAAACAATGGGTTCACATCCAGAAAGGCATGAAGATACTTGCTGAATTTATCACTTTTTGCACCAGGAAAAATGCTGTGATAAGGTTGATGGCTGCTTTTATCCTGGAATCATTAAGTCTGTTTTTAACCTGCTTGAGTCTAAACTAACATTCAGTTATAGAGTATAAAATATGTAGTCGTTTTTCAATAAACCAGCAGCTATACTGCTTCACACTCAGATCATGGCAGTCTCCTTCTTCTACTGATGCCTGATCTCTTCTTTGGGACCTGAAGCCTATGACACCGGACTCCAGCAAGTACCTCTTGTAGAAAACATAATTCAGTTTGCAGCACCCACATGGCAGCTCACATCTGAAATTACCACATTGATTACATCCACATGGTACTGTCCAGTATGAATTCTTTCATGACTTGAAGATTACTCTTCTTTGCAAATGCTTTACCACATTGGTCACATTTATAGGGTTTCGCTCCAGTATGAATTCTTTCATGACCTAGAAGGCTACTCTTCTGTACAAAGGCTTTACCACATTGATTACATTCATAGGGTTTCTCTCCAGTATGAATTCTTTCATGATTGTGAAAATGACTCTTCAATGCAAAGGCTTTACCACATTGATTACATTCATAGGGTTTCTCTCTAGTATGAATTCTTTCATGGTTGAGAAGATAACTCCTTGTTGCAAAGGCTTTACCACACTGATTACATTCATAGGGTTTCTCTCCTGTATGAATTCTTTCATGACTTTGAAGACTAATCTTCTGTGCAAAGGCTTTTCCACATTGGTAACATTTATATGGTTTCTCTCCAGTATGAATTCTTTCATGACCTAGAAGGTTACTCTTCTGTACAAAGGCTTTACCACATTGATTACATTCATAGGGTTTCTCTCCAGTATGAATTCTTTCATGATTGTGAAGATGACTCTTCAATGCAAAGGCTTTACCACATTGATTACATTCATAGGGTTTCTCTCCAGTATGAATTCTTTCATGGGTGAGAAGACAACCCTTTTTTGCAAAAGCTTTACCACATTGATTACACTCATAAGGTTTCACTCCAGTATGAATTCTTTCATGACTTTGAAGAGTACTCTTCTGAGCAAAGGCTCTACCACATTGATTACATTCATAAGGTTTCTCTCCAGTATGAATTCTTTCATGGTTGAGAAGATAACTCTTCATTGCAAAGGCTTTACCACATTCATTACATTTATAGGGTTTCTCTCCAGTATGAATTCTTTCATGACTTTGAAGATTACTCTTCTGTGCAAAAGCTTTACCACATTGATTACACTCATAGGGTTTCTCTCCAGTATAAACTCTTTCATGTCTGTGAAGATCACTCATCTGTACATAGGGTTTACTACATTGATTACATTCATAGCATTTCTCTGGAGTTTGAATTCTATGTACTTGACGATGAAGACTGTCACATGCAAAGGCTTTATAACTTGGATTATACTCATAGTATAGAGTGCCAGAAGTACAATGCTTCTTTCCATACCCCTTATGTTCACATGGATTGTATCCAGAGTGACAGATGACACACCTGCTAAAGAAGATAACAAATAAAGAGTCTTCACATTGCATTCCCATAGTCAATTGTTTTATGTGTCATACAGATGTGGAATAGAGATTCATGTTTCTACACCAAGACAATCTCCTAGTCTCTCATACAGTGCTCCTCTCACTAAACTATGCTAAATCACTCACTATAAGTATATGAGCAACACTAGCTTTAATACCAAAGCTTTGCTTCTAAAAGGTCTTGGCCATACACTAATGCCCTCATCAAGGATATCATAATTGGAAGGCATGATGGTAATTGGATGGACAGTTCAACAACATGCCTCTCACATGGCTATGATTGAAACTGTGACATCTACTATGGCATTGTTTCCTTGTCTTGTCCTTAAAGGAATGCTTTGCAAACAGTGATCAGCTACCTGACATTGGAGTACATGGTGTTGTGACAATTTAATAACCATCACAAAGCTGTGCCTATTTACACAGTTGCTTCTCATTAAAAGTTCAGGGCACATTAACATTTTTTCAAACTGTTTGAAATCTCCTGCTCAGGCAGCCCCATTGCAGAAAGCCCGCCATCCGTGGGTCCTCCCCCAGAGATGTCTGGGACAGTGCCTACCAGCTATTTAAGACCCAGCCCATACATCTGCCATGGGTGCTCCTGTGATCTGTCTCCTGCTTTCCTGAGAGCCACCTGAGAGTGCTCTGCTCTGCACTGCCCATTTTATTAAATCTGGATTTATTAATTGAGTTTGATTTGGCTTATTGCACCAGTGAAGGAGGAACCCAGCAACCCGAGATCCAATAATTATCTTTGGTGCACTGGCCGGGGTGAATAGTCCTTCCACAACCATGTGGCGTGGAAGGCCATTCACTCTCTCTCCCCACTCCACCTTTGCCACACTGAATGAACAGCTCAGTAAGCCTCCCATTCCCAAACCAAAATGTCTTAAGAGGTCCAGGACCTCTTCCAACCTGCAGACTGCCTGCTGAGCCACTGCAGTGCCAGGTGACTCCAGCCTGTTTCAGGGAGAAACAGTCAATGTCCTTGGAATTCCCCTGTGCGAGAGAGACTTCACCAGAGTCCACCCCACACACAGCTCCCAGATGCAATTTGTATACCCACCCTCACAACCACATCCCCAACAAATGGCTTGTGAATTGGTACTTGCTAAGTCCAAGTTAAATCTCCAGAAACTCTGGGGTGTCTCCTCCAAATTGGGGCTGCAAGAATACTACTCCCATTCCTCTCTCTTCGCTGTTACCCTGCATCTTGTTCTCAGAGTGTAGTTTGGCCTCACTGTGATCCTTATGGTTCCATTCCTCTCCCTCCCCAGCTCTGTTTGTCTGTCTGCCTGCCTCTCTCCTTCCTGGATATGATCTGGTCACACTGAGATTCTCCTCGCAATACATCCATTCTCTCTGTTCCTGTATGTTCCCTCTCACACCCTGAACTACTGCATAAATGTCTCCAGCCTGTTTGTTCTGTCTGTCTGAGCTCTCCTCCTTTTCTTCCTCTAGCCGCCACCACCAAATCTACCACCACCACCACCTCCATTACCACCTCCACCACCACCACCACCTCCATCTCCACCTCCAGCACCACCACAACCACCACCACCACCACCACCAAAACCACCACCTCCACCACATCACAACCACCTCCATCACAACCACCACCTCCTTCACCACCTCTACTTCCATCACCTCCATCACCACCTCCACCTCCTTCACCACCTCTACTTCCATCACCTCCATCACCACCTCCACCACCACCACAACCAACTCCATCACCAGCACCATCTCTATTATCACCTCCAACATGTCCATCATCACCAGCACCATCACTGCCTCCACCACTGCCACCACCTCTCTGTAGCACAGGGGGTGTTCCTCTAAAATTCTACCTGCCCACTCCACCCTTAAACCTGTTCCCCTTCAATACACTCTGCTATACATTCCTCCATCATAAAAATCTCTTTTTCCAAAATTCTCAACTTGCTGCTCTGACTTATTCAACTGGGTAGCATGTGCTGCTACTCTGTTTTTCAGTTTCCCTCTGCAGCGCCTTCTCTGGGATCACGACCTGCTAGTAGCCTCATTAAAAAAAATTTGTTTCTGTTAATGATCCTGTTTACTTTTTATGTGTGGTGGAAATGTCTGAATGGTGTGGCCACACATGTGTGTTCCTGACTAGTTTTGAATGCCTGAGTTTACGTGTCCTGAATGTGTCTTGCTAAATGGGTATGTTTTAAAATCTGCAAGGCTTGTGACTCCAGATAAAAACTGTTCTGGAGAATATCACCAGCTACCAGTTTGATTGAGAGTAAAGAAATACTTTACCACCATCTTTACTAAGGGTAACAACTTAGACTGGCCCCACCAAAAAGACATTAGGTCTCCAATGTAATTTGGGTTAGGATATATTTCTGTTTGATAATTTCTGTCCTGTCCTAAAAACAAGGTTTATTAAACAGGATTTAAAACAAAGCTGCTTTTGATAATTGATATTGAAATATATTTTTTTTGCAATGTTAAAACTTGGTTTAGCCTGATATATCTTAGGATCACCACTGAAAACTACAGACTGAATCTTCTGGCTTTTACTAACATTGGTAAGCTGTAACTAATTGGGTAAACTGTATGTCCAGACTTAACTTACATATGTCCTCAAAGTTAAACCTAAACAACATTTGTCTAGTATAGATATACCTAACAGATTTTGTTCTCCCATTCTCAAACACTCTCAGAGATCTGAGAATATGGCATTTAATATAAAAGCTTTTTATGAGAGACATGCCAACTCCTGGAAGCATCCTATATCTTCTCCAAGAAGATGGATGGCCACAGAAGAACTTCCACCTGGAGGCTTGCCTCTAATTTAACAAAGCCAGCCACCCAGCGAAAATCTGCTTTACACCTTTAACTGCTGCTGAGATCATGTCCAGACTATGAATAGGTGGAGCACTGGGGGAACAATTGTCCCACTCTGCCAAGACAGGTAGGTCGATCTCCCCAAATTTCTACTCCACAAAGAATCTGTCAGATCCTCTGGGCTTGGCATCTGAACAAGTGCTACCTCTGGCATCTTGTCCCCCAGTGACCACAGAGAGACTTGGGACTGCCTGGGTAACTGAAAAGCTGGCTCACTCCTGCTCATTTACGTATCCTTATTAGATCTCCTGGTGTTTGATGACTAGGGTACTAAGAGATTTGCCAGTTTAACAGCACCGCCAACCACATGGCTACAAGCACCTTAGTAGTTCATTAGTAAGTTTCCTGTTAAAAATACAGACAGGTATGCCTCATTCACAGACTCTATAGTACAGGATAAACTGGCTTTGGATATAACTTCAGAGGTTCAAAATTTTAGTTTAGATAAATGCAGTTTTGACTAACTGATAAACCATTGATCACAAACAGTTTTCAGGGGTCCTTAAATTTCTGGGGATTTTTCTGTTTTCAGCTTTTAGAGATAGGTTAGAATTTGAGAGCATATAGAACCCTGCAGCCATGTTCAACTCCCTCCTCCTTCACTCACACAATCTCCTTTCTTCAGTGAATTTAGACTTAAAAATATTCATGCCTTAACCCAAGGCCATAGCTTTTTATCATGACACCAAGCTGTAAATCTGTTCCAATAGTTTTACAGACACCTGAAGGTTCCTGGGAAAAGGGCTCGGCTACTTTGTAAAAAAGTCTGGCCTGATGGAAAATAATATCAGTTTCCAGAGTCTATTTTTGTCCCCAAACATTTTGAGCATATTCTGTAGGTTCACTCCTCCTGCCTGGGCCAAGGCCAAACCCTCTGGGGGCCTTCCAGATAAACCAGCTCCTGCAACAGCTCTGAGGATGCCAACCACCAAACAAGGATGCCAAATGGACATATACTAACAGGTAGATTTCACCCACATGCCTGTTCATACAAAGGCTCCATATCTCTTAACTCTTATTGACACATTTACAGGATGGATGCTCTCCCAACCTCCAGAAAAACAGCAGATGCTATGGCTCCAGTACTCCTGGAAAACATCATCCCTAGATTTGGCATGCCATCTCCCCAAGCTCCTGGGACTTCACTGCTGGTACCACCTCTCCAGGCCCAAGTGGGCACCTACCCAGCAACTGAAGCCTTGTTTTCCAAGATGTCCCAATTAAGGACACTTCTCAGTTGCATTCTTTCTGGCAGTCTTCCTACTACCAATGGCTATCCCTGTTCATAAGGACAGTGATAATAAGCTATTTTTTTCTCCTAGCAACCTGCACTCCCCGCCTCCTCAAGAACAGATGCTTGAGGTTTCCTGGATGGCAGCTATCCAAATGCTTCTCCACCCATACCCCTGCTGAGCATGGGCCCACCTGACTCCCAATTCCCCTTCCCACATAGTCCCATGCTAGCAGGAAATAGACAGACTTGAATCTGCTCCCATATATACCCCCAAAAAAGTTGGGATATTTAAAATCTCCAGTTGAGGGGTTCTTATTCCAGAAAGCCCACCATTGGCGGCTCCTCCCCCAGAGATGCCTGGGAACATGCCCATGCCTACTGGCTATTTAAGACCTGGCCCATAGATCTGCCATGGGTGCTCTCCTGTTCTGTCTCCTGACTTTCTGAGAGTCCCTGGAGTGCTCTGCTTTGCTATGCTCTGTTTATTAAATCTGGATTTATTAATTTGGTTTGATTTGACTTACTGCATCAGTGATGGAGGAACCCAGGAACCAGGAATCCAGTACTTATCACAGACATACATATATATCAGCTTGCACATGAAAATTACCTTCCATGTCTTGAAGAATTTTGATAATGTTCTTCAATATTGTGGTCTTCCCATTTGTACCCTAAAACACAGCACCAGAAAATGTGATATATTACTGGAAATTAGAAATAATTGAAATTACTATCTTTCATGAACCTTAGAACAATGCCTGATATATTCACCAGATTTTTTTTTTCTTTAACATTTGAAATTATAGGATAGCACCAATCTCCAAGAAAGGCTTCTTCCCTTAAGTTAAAAACTGACAGAAAGCTCACATACTTACCTAAAATAGTGAGGTTCCAGTAGGTTTCCAGCATCACATCTTTGTAGAGACTCTTCTGGGAAGGATCCAGCAAAGCCCACTCTTCATGAGTGAAGTTCACATGCACATCCACATAGGTCACTGCATCCTAAAGTATCCCATATATGTACATAATAGAAATGGTGAGACTGACTGCATTGTACATATAGACTTCATTGAGAATATATTTACATAATTCTGTGTGCTTGATACATTCTATGACATGGGTCAGTAAATATCAAATGCAGTCACCAACTGATTTTAAAAGGAAATATCAAGAGAGAATGACGCCTTCCACTCCAGTGTCTACAGAATAGAATATGGCACAGCAGGAGAAATGCCTAGGATATATACAGAGAGACATGCAAACACAGTAACACTATTTAGTATACATCTGCAAATTTTATCAAAATTATTAACTTGAAGAAAGGATACACAATAAGGCTGTAGTGGTAGACACCTCTAATCCCAACCTTCGAAAGTCAGAGACAGGTAAAATTTGTGATTTCCAAGACTGCCCGGTTTATGGAGAGATTGCCAGGATAGCCAAAGGTATATAGTGAGACCCTGTCTCCAACAACAACAACAACAAAAAAACAACAACAAAAAACAAAAACAAAAGCACTCAGGCCTCACTCAAAATTTCTCCATAGAGTTAAACATTCATGCCAGTTCTATATTTGTCTATCAGAAGCTGGAGCAACCCCTATTGAACTTAAAGGCTAATAATTCCCAGGAAAGACACATTTTTATTAAGTTGCTGTCTGACAGATCAATGAGTTCTCAAGAACATTAGTAAAGTAAATGCTGATCCTAAAACAGTAAAACAAACACCAAAAGGGCAGGAGTATGTACAGATGGGTCAACAGGTAAGACCACACATTTGAAAGCAATATGAAAGTGTAAAACCGTACACAAAGGTAAGGACAATATTACACATCGACAAGTCAGTGATTCAGGAGATCACTGTTAATTTCATGAATGAATGCATTCTTGCTCTGAAAAATGACACCAATGCCTGTGGTGGTATTGTGTTCCCCAAAATATTGTGTACCTTAATAAACTTATCTGGGGTCAGAGAACAGAAAAGCCACCAAGATACTTAGGCTAGAAAATGTTAGCACATGCCTTTAATCCTAGCATTCCAGAGACTGAAATCCCTCTGGATCTCTGTGAGTTAAAGGCCACATTGGAAACGGCCAGGCACGGTGACTCATGCCTTTAATCCCAGAAAGCAGCCTTTAATCTCAGGGAGTGGTGGTAGAAAGCAGAAAGGTTTATAAGGCGTGAGGACCAGAAACTGGAAGCATTTTGGCTGGTTAACGGTTTGGCTGGTTAAGCTTTCAGGCTTTGGAGCAACACAGTTCAGCTGAGATTCATTTTGGATGAGGACTCAGAGGCTTCCAGTCTGAGGAAACAGGACCAGCTGAGGAATTGGCAAGGTGAGATAGCTGTGGTTTGTTCTGGCTCTCTGACCATCCAGCATTTCACCCCAACAACTGGCCCCGGGTTTGATTTTATTAATAAGAACTTTTAAGATTCATGCTACAAATGCCAAAGTTCAAAAGTCATGACATATGTAAAGTTCTGCACAAGAGCAAATGCCTGACATGTACAAAAACCTGATTCAATCTGCCAAAAATATAAGCATAAAAACATCAGGCAAGAAATATGGATTGGCAAGGAAAAGCAATTACTTCTACTTTACCTTACATTATTTAAGAATGAAGTCTCTACTGTTGGTGATTCCATGCCTACAGGAGAAGGAAGGGGGCTGCTCACTTTCAACAAAACAAAGAAATGTGATGAGCCTATATTCCTCTATAAAGGCTCCTCCTCATAAGGAGAAGTCACCAATTATGACTCTAAGTCAAAATTGTGATTGTAGGTCACCAATGAAGGCTCACACCAAAGACAGATGCTCAAAGTCAGCACACTACCTGGAAGATTTTTCATTCAACCCTCAACATTTAGACACAGGTCATGACAGGCTCAAGTCAAACAACGATGCAAAATGCATTTAGTCTGATTTCAAATATCTTCTATTATGTGATAGTCCAATACTGTTTGAATGTCCACAGGTGAAAAGGGCTCTTTAAATGCTCTTTGTACGGCAGAACCTCTTAAAGGAGCTGTGTCCCTTTTGTTTGTTTGTTTCCTTTTTACTTTTTTTTTCAGCTTTCTCAGAATGTTTGTGGAAATTCCATGCTCCACATTGAAACACCAAATGTACCAGGCATTTTTAGGGGGACACCAGCAAGCTCCGAAACCATGGCATAGAGACTTATTATTAGTTTTGAATGCTCGGCCTACCTTAGGTTCATCTCTGGCTAGCTCTTTCAACTTAAATTAACCTGTTTCTCTTTATCTACCTTATACCCCGGGCATAATGAATGTACCTTTCATTCTTTCTGTAAATCTTTCCTGCTCTCTCCATGTCTGGCTGGTGGCTGCCAGGCTCCTGGCCCTGGGTGTGTCCCTCTCTTTCTCCCTCATTCTCTCCTTTCTTCCTCCCTCTCATTCTTCTGGGGCATAGATTTCTGCTCCTGTTTATTCTCTCTGCCCACCAGCCCTGTGTATCTCTCTTCGGCCTAGCTAGTGGCCATTCAGCTTGTTATTAGACCACTCAGGTGCCTTAGGCAGGCAAAGTGAAACAGCAACACAACTCTTCATAATTAAACAAATGCAGGATAAACAAATGTAACACATCCTCACATCATTAAACAAATGCAGCAGATACAAATATAACACCTTCACATAAGATAATATCCCGCATCATAAACAAAGGTAACAAATCTTTGTCCAGTTAAGATAATATTCCACAGCACATTACTCTTTCATTTAGCCTTACTTGATTTCCCAGGACATGTGGAGAATAAAGAGATAATATAACAAAATACTACATAACCTGTCTTACTGACTCTTCCCTTGCTGTGAAGCACTATGACCAAGGCAACTCTTTCTGTTTTTCCAGACAGGGTTTCTCTATGTAACAGACCTGGCTGTCCTAAGAACTCACTCTGTAGACCAGGCAGGCCTCACACTCACAGATCTGCCTGCATCTGCATCTCAAGTGCTGGGATTAATAGTAAGCAACACTACTACTGATTTAAACACTTTAACAAATTAAACCAAAAGACTTCAGTCCAGCAAACATGGAGAGTCACAAATCTGTCTGATCACAGCCCTGACCAGACTCAATTAGTTGAAAATGGGGCCAAGCAACATCTTGTGTTTGGGGACGGAGGAGAAGGTGAAAGACCTGGGTGACAACAACTGGCTTTAACGGTTACAATCAGTTGGTGAAACAAGTCTATGGATTCAGCTGTCTCTGGTTGGGGTCATGGAATTCTTTCCTCTGTTCCCTAGCTGCATAGGGCCTACCTGCCTAGGACACAGGGACCATCTCCTACTACATACATGCAAACCTAATTAAAAAGTCTTTTTACGAAAGGGTGTAACAGTGCCCATTTAACCATGGAGACTTGGGGATCCCACTGGGAACTGTGCCTAATGGAGGATGGGCTTCGTTAGCAGGGAGCAGGACTAACCTTGAGTAGAAAGCAACCATGTGTCTATCATGTCACTATTATATTATGACAATGCAGAATTGGAGCTACAGACAGCAGAAGTTCAATTAAAGTCTAACAATTTATGGTATAAACTAAATTGCATGAGAAACAAAAATAACATGAGAAAATGTCATCATGAATGAAAAATTGATCAACACACGACTGAATCAATAGTACATAAACACAGTGACACCATCTGACTTCTAACTTTGAATGAAATTGCAATAAAGACTGCACTGAACTGGGTGGTGGTGGCGGCACACACCTTTAAAGGAAGCACTTGATTGTTTGAGGCCAGCCTGGTCTACAGAGTGAGTTCCAGGACAGCCAGGGCTACACAGAGAAAACCTATCTGGAGGCGGGGAAAGGGGGTAGACTGTACTGTCTGGGAAAGAAGAGAACAACAGAACATGAAAGCATACTTAGAAATAAGAACACAATAAATATAGAGTCAATTTTGCCACATGACGCCAGGAACCACAGTGTCTGGCCTTAATGACACAGGTAAATGAACCACTATGGCATCTACATGCAAATGTGTTAATGACACAGAATTTACGCCCTGCACAGAATTAACTGCAGACGGATCCTACACCTGAATGTTCAGTGCTAAGTGCAGGACTTTTAGAAGACAATAGAGTGACCAGGGCTCTGCAAGTTGGCAAATCTGCCTTCCCTGCCCACAGTTTTTACTGAAAGAAATGAAAAAATGATCACCATGATTATCATGCCTGGCATGGTGACTAGGATATTTCCGCACAAAGGCTCACACTCTCCCATGCTCTGTGAAGGCGCAAACCCTAGCGATATCTCACTCAGAGGTACGGCTTCTGCCTGGGAGATGCAGAGACCTCAGGGGATCAAAGGGAATCACATCAGACACCGTGTCCTGACGCCATTTCCAGAGCCCCCCCACTGGCTCCCGCGGTTTCTCCCCACGTGGGACAATACCCCTGACTCACCATGGCGGATTCCGTGCTTACACGCTCGCGTCTGTCTCCCAGCAACTAGTCACAGCCTAGTACACAGAACAGGAGATGCACCATTAACTGCTGAGCTACAGACGATACTGCAGAGCGGACCGGAAGTGCCCACCCCATTCTGATTGGCAGTCCATCTGGAGGTCCTGATTGGCTACGGAGGCCTGAGTGATCTAAACAGCTTGTGAGGGAGCCCAATGATTGGCAGCCCTGGCTTTCACCCCAGGCACAGAACTGCCCCAGACCTGCAGATATTGACATTGATGCAGAACTTGGGGCTGGACTGCAAAGTCTTCCCTGAACTATTCCTGCACTCAGGAAGACTCTTTTCTGGGGAATTAGGTTTTGCTATGAACTGAGAAAGGACAAAGGAAACCTGCCACTTTCTGGACTATCAATACCTCAGGCGTGCTGTAGAAAACCTGCTATGATTTTCATTTTTGTATAAAGATATTATGATTAAAAAATAAAGAACTAAGCCGGGCGGTGGTGGCTCATGCCTTTAATCCCAGCACTCGGGAGGCAGAGCCAGGAGGATCTCTGTGAGTTCAAGGCCTGGGCTACCAAGCAAGTTCCAGGAAAGGCGCAAAGCTACACAGGGAAACCCTGTCTCGAAAAAAAAAACAAAAATAAATAAATAAATAAATAAATAAAGAAAGAAAGAAAGAAAGAAAGAAAGAAAGAAAGAACTATACACTAATATGCACTCTCTTAAAATGTTATTCTGTAGAAAAAGCCCATCATGTAAATACAGGATTTACAGAAGTAAACCCTACAGGATCAGGGTGACCTTTTTACTTAGATCTATATTTACTAGAGAGCCTCAAATCTCTAATGACTAAATTATATACATAATTGCCCATTTGACATAGTGTGATATTGTGTCCTCCAATATATTATGCACCCTAATAAACTTATCTGGGGTCAGAAAACAGAACAGCCACTAGATAGACATAGAGGCCAGAAAATGAGAGCACACACCCCTTTAATCCTAGCATTCCAGAGGCAGAGGTCCATCCAGATCTCTGTGAGTTCAAAGCCACACTGGAAAGAGCTGGGCATGGTGACACATGCCTTTAATCCCAGGAAGTTATGACAGAAAGCAGAAAGGTATGTAAGGCATGAAGACCAGGAACTAGAGTCTTTTTTAAGCTTTTAGCTTTCAGCAGCAGTTCAGCTGAGGTCCATTCGCACGAGGACTCAGAAGCTTTCAGTCTGAGGAAACAAGATCAGCTGAGGAATTGGCAAGGTGAGGTTGGATGTGGCTTGTTCTGTTTCTCTGATCTTTCAGCGTTCACCCCAATACTTAGCTCCGGCTTTGTTTTTAGTAATAAGACCTTTTAAGATTCGTGTTACAGTCTACAGAATTGTTTTCTCTTACTTCTGCATCATTACTGAAAATAAGTAAGGCAAATTAAGAATACTTATTTTTACATCATGCTTCTATTGTTTCATTTTCTTTATCAGGGTCTCACTCTGTAGCCCTGACTGGACAGGAACTTGATGTGCTGACCAGACTAGCCTGAAAATCATAAAGAAAAGTTTGCCTCTGGTGTAGAGTGCTAAGATGAAAGGTCTGCTCCACTCTTCATGACTTCTAGTAATTCTGCATTTACCCAATTCAGAACCCCTTTTCTTGGACTTTGAAACATTTCAAAGATCCTCAAAGCTTAAGCTTTAAATGTTACACCTTTTTCTATCCAAACATTCACAATGAGACAGAGGTCATTGTAACACAATTATCCTTTAAAAAATAGCAAAAAATTACACTGAAGTATGTTTTGTGAGTTTCTCTCCTTTGGAGTCTGGTAACAGGGTAAATGGTGACTAGACTCATTAGTAGCTGCAGGAAAGTGTGGCCTGTGGGCACAAATTTTTTTACATATGAAGAGAACTGAGAAGGCAGCTGAAGTCTTGGGAAAGCAGCTGGGTGCTTGCTGCTGATAAAGCTAGTTAGTCAATAACCTCAGAGATTTGAGAAGGATGCATTATAACTGGAAATATAATCTAAATGATCTATGTATCAAATAAAATGAGAGTGACCCATTACCTATACAGGTTACCATAGTCTGCAGTGTAGTACAAAGATTTCTCCAGTCCTTCCTAGACTGCCGTCCCACAGCCACTTATAAAATAATTACTCAGAGGCTTATATTAATTATGAACTGTATGGCCATGACCTATGACTCAATTTTCTTGCTGGCTAGCTCTTATAACTAAACTCAGCCCATTTCTGTTGCTCTATATGTCACCGCTGTTCAGTGGCTTTACCTGTGTGCCATTATATGCTGCTCCCTGGACAGCAGGATGTCTCCTCCACCTCTGCCTTTCTTCTTCCTGTCTCTTTCCTGGATTTCCTGCCTGTCTCTAAGCTGCCTTGCCATAGGCCAAACAGCTTAATTCATCAACCAATCAGAGCAACACATATTCACAGCATACAGAAAGATATCCTAAAGCACTGCAGTGGTCTCCACAGTTTCAGTGGGGACAGTAGTTTTAGGCCTTTGGTTGTCATACAAGACAGCATAGGTGTAGCAAGAGCCCACAAATATATATATGTCAATTTATTAAAGCGTACAATGGGAATACAGACTCACTAATACAAAGAAAGGTAAGTGTGCTGCTGATCTGCTACTGATCCAGGTGCCAATCTCCTCAAGACGAATGAGGACCCACTGCAAGCCATTCTCCACCACCTGACCCAGTCTTGACGACCCAAGAATATGAATGGCAACTCTCCCTCAGCTCTTAAGGGGTCACACATGCATACAAAGCCACAGCCTAGGGCTTCTTCCCCAAAGCCATTGGTTAAATGGAATGAATTCCCACAATACATAGGACTTTGGCTGCCAGACCCAAGTCTGAGATTTTGTTCTGTGGAGGAGCAACTTGGGGGAGTGACATTATTATTACTAGGCAAAGTATGGCAATGAATCCAACAATATTTGTTTGAACAGAGCCCTGACAGCAGGTAAGGCATAGGGCAGTTTTCCAAGTCGTTAGCTGCTTGGGATGGTCCTTCTGTATGCTGTGAATATGTACTGCTCTTGTTGGTTGATGAATAAAGCTATTGAATAATTTATGAATAAATGCCAGGCAGAATAAGGTTAGGCATTACATTCAAACTAAGTACTGGATGAGGAAGGGCAGTGTCAGGGCAGAACCTGCAAATATACATCGATGGATAGAAATGGGTTAATTTAAATGTAAGAGCTAGCCAATAATATGTCTGAGCCATCAGCCAAATGTTTATCATTAATATAAGCTTCTGAGTGGTTATTTGGGAAGAGGCAAATGGGAAAGATTTGTTTATTAACTGTTAGTTTTACCACAATCCAGAGAGAGTTGCCCTGTGCTATCTATATTATTTGGATGCCTTAATGGTTCCTTCTATGTTGCGGCAATTCTATCTGCAATAGGGAGCTTAAATATTTATTTATTTATTTATTTATTTATTTATTTATTTATTTATTTATTTAAAGTTTTTCAAACAGGCTTTCTCTGTGTAGTTTTGGTGCCTGTCCTGGTACTCACTCTGTAGACCAAGCTGGCCTCAAGAGCTTAAACATTTTAAATGCCATATTCTGAAAATCTCTGAAGCATTTGAGAACCACATGACAATTAGGTATTTCAGAGTAGACCAACTTTGCTTGCTTCTAATCACTTCTTTTAGAATTAACTTTGAAAATATATACAAAGGGCTAAATAAGGCTTATTCTTATAATTAATTACATTAGTATTTAGAATGACTATAAGTGTAGTTCTGAGCATATTAAAGAATTTTATTATTTAAAAGTTGACTAAACATTAACTTGTATTTCTTAATTGTCTCTAAAAGTTACAGTAAGTTAGGAGCTTTCATAATACTAGGACTTTCACTTCCTAAATACACTTTCATTGTATTTAAGGTGATGGACCATTAACTGGCATTTCTTAATCATCCTTTACAGGTTACAATAAGTGAGTAACTTTCCTAGGAGTAGGAATATATGTTCCATCCCTGTTGAGTTTTTACCTTAAAAATGTTTCTGTATTGCGGCTCTTTTAGTATAAAAATAACACTATTATGCCTCGGTATAGTCCACAGAGAGACTGGCAACTTTACTGATCCTTTTATAGTGTACCATGAATGAAAATGAGTGCAGTAAAGAAACCAAAATACACATTTTGAGCATTAAAAGGTATTTTCATGTCTAGTTTATTGAGTTCTTTACATATTTTGGAGACCAGTCCTCTATCAGATGTGGGGTTGGTGAACACCTTTTCCCATTCTGTAGGCTGCTGTTTTGTCTCACTGAGAGTGTCCTTTACCTTACAGAAGTTTTTGAGTTTCAGGGAGTCCCATTTATTAACTGTAGATCTCAGTGTCTGTGTGACTTCTGTTGTAATCAGGTAGTAACCTCCTGTGCCAATGCATTCAAGGCTACTTCCCACTTTTTCTTCTATCAAGTTGGTTGTAATTGGATTTATGTTGAGGTGTTTGATCTACATGGGCATGAATTTTCCCAGGAATACACAAGGATGACTTCAGCTATGATCCATAGCAAATGTAGAGAGGGTGCCTGAACTGGCCATCTACTGTGATCAGATTGGTGACTACCCTAATTGTCATTAGAGAGCCTTTATGCAGTAACTGATGGAAGAGATACAGAGATCCATAGGCAAGCACTAGGACATGCTGTGGGATAGTCTGTATGTCAAGTGTGTTGCTGATTGGTCAATAAATAAATCACTGATTGGCCAGTGGCCAGGCAGGAAGTATAGGCAGGACAAGGAGGAGAATAAAGCTGAAAAGTGGAAGGCTGAGTCAGAGAGACACTGCCAGCCACCGCGATGATAAACAGCATGTGAAGATGCCGGTATGCCACGAGCTACGTGGCAAGGTATAGATTTATAGAAATGGATTAATTTAAGTTGTAAGAACAGTTAGCAAGAAGCCTGCCACGGCCATACAGTTTGTAACCAATATAAGTCTCTGTGTTTACTTGGTCGGGTCTGAGCAGCTGTGGGACTGGCAGGTTAGAGAGATTTGTCCTGACTGTGGGCCAGGCAGGAAAACTCTAGCTACAAATGGTGCCCAACGTGGTGAGACGAGTTTCCAACCAAAAACTGAGAAAAAAAGATTCTAAAACGAAGCTAAAAACAGTACCTAATTGTCTCTCTCAAGTGAGCGGCATCTGCCGGGTTGAGCTACTTGTAGGTTCCTAGCGTACGCCCTATGACGGGAATGAGGCCTCTGCAAGTGGCACATTAAGCTGCATGGTGGATTTAGCCTTTGCTAGTACAAAAGAAAAAAAGAGGTTTCTGGGCTACACGCTGCTTGGATAAAAGCATAGACCCACGATAGCTCCCAGAGCTGGCGGTAAAGTACCACCACCATGTTGGGAAGCTGAGGTGGGCGGAGCCAGCAGCCACAGCTGCTGCAGTTTAAAGCAATAGATTCACAATAAGACAGATTCAGATATAATAGTTTACAATGTGTGTAAAAGATACGTAGGCTTGAAAGAGACAAAAAAAGGTGATATACACAGTTATATAAACAAATACATAGTTTTAAAAACTAAAGTCTTTAAAGAGACAGTAAAATTAATATAAAAAATAAGCCACATAAAGATGAATATTACACAGAGAATTTGGATTGTGTTGTCTTTGGGATTTTTAACTGCAGAAAAACATTTGATTGTAAAAGCTGTTGAGTTAAACCAATATGTATATTTTAAAGATACCTTGACTTCAAAATTTGGATCTAAGGATGTGTTGCTTTGAAAGGAGGCTCTGCTTTTGTTTCTACAGAAAGCCAGAGGCTATGGATTTGTTCCAGATTAAGATACATCAGGTTTGACTAGCCAAGACCCCCTGAAAGGTCTCCTATGACACCATGGCCCAGATGATCCAACATCCAGAATGGTTTGAAGGCAACTGGCTCAGACAATACAGCCTCATGGACTATTCCATAATCCTAAAATTTTCTTTGTGTCCCCATAAGATACAGCGCCCCCCTCCAGCAGGAAGTAGTAAGAGAAGCTATGCTCAAATTCCCAAATTATATGTAATTTTACTTTGTTAAGGTTAAAACCTTCCTTTTTGAAAAAAAAAAAGAGAGAGAAAAAGAAAAGGGGAAGTGCTGTGGGATGTTCTGTATGGCAAATGTGTTGCTCTGATTGGTTAGTAAATAAAACACTGATTGGCCAGTAGTCAGGCAGGAGGAAGTATAGGCGGGACAAGGAGGAGAATAATTCTAGGAAGTGGAATGCAGAGTCAGAGACACTGCCTGCTGCTGCCATGACTAGCAGCATGTGAAGATGCTGGTAAGCCACAAGCCATGTGGCAAGGTATAGATTTATAGAAATGGATTAATTTAAGATATAAGAGCAGTTAGCAAGAAGCCTGCCATGGCCATACAGTTTGTAACCAATATAAGTCTCTGTGTTTACTTGGTTGGGTCTGAGCAGCTGTGGGACTGGCAGGTGTCAGAGATTTGTCCGGACTGTGGGACAGGCAGGAAAACTCTAGCTACAGCGATAACTACATAATTTTTAAAGATTAAAAGAATGGCTCCTGAGACAGGAAATAATTTTTTTTTTTAAAAAAAAGACCTTTCTCAACAGAGAAAAGAAAAAAAAAATTCCCAATTGAGAAGAGGGAAGGAAAAGAAATTTCTCGGTTAAAAAAAATTTTTTTTAATCAAACAAAAAGGATTTTCCCAGTAAAAAGAAAAAAAATATTAAAACTAGGCCTAAAGATTTTAAGGCCTCATAAAAGAAAAATTTAAAAAAGCCTCTTCCCAGTAGTAATAGCAAAAAAAAAGACTCATTCTGATATAAATATTTCAGGGTAGCTAAAACTATGAGCTCTTTCAGCCTAAAAACAGAGTGGCGGTGTCTAAATTACAAAAAATCAACAGGTGGGCCTCACTGCTGCTGGCTGAACAGCAATCCCAGAGCTTAAAATTTTGTTATCTGTTTGCTTAACTTTGGTTTAAATGTTTTCTATTTTTCCCTCAGAGCAGGAATAACTCAATATTAAAGATCCCTTCATAAAAAATGTTTTCTGTTTTTCCCTAAAGGGTGAGAATAACTCATTATTAATAGTCCTTTCATGGGAGAAAGAAGAAGTTTAAATGGGTTCAACTTCTGATTTTTAAAAAAAAGGGTTTCAGTCAGGAGATGGAATGCTAAGTCAATGCTGTTTAAATTTCCAGAGATATTAATCAGTGTATAGAGGATATTCTCATCTTTTGATTGTCTAATAAATGTTTGGATGAATGGTTGATTTTCATGGTAGATAAACTAAAGGAACAGGATTCATAATTTTCAACTATATATTGGGTATGCTCTTGTCTGTTGATCGTTACTGAGAAAGTGGCTCTGGTCTTTAAGTTGCTTTCTAAAAATTCTTGGTTTAATTCTATAGAAATATAACTCCCAAAATGGATTGGGTTGTTAGCTTATTAAATAATATGGTTGCTAGGATAAAAACCCATAAAAAATAATCTCTTCCTGATAAAGAGGTTACAAAATTATTTTTCCAGTAAATATAGATAAATTGTTTGATTCACATTGTTAATAATTGGCGATGTACATTAATGTGTTACTTGGGATCTATAAAAAAGGATCCTCTTTTTAAGATTTTATAAAAAATACTCTACAAGAGTATTACCTAAAGTTACCTCTTCAAATCCTATAAAGATTGTATTTAATGCCGTTATAGATGACATATGTAAAAAGGACCATAGAAATAAAAGCTGCTGATATCTTTAATACAAAATAGTGCCTCATGTAAAACTAGAGGCTTTGAAAGCACCAAAAAAAAGATGTTTTCACAAACATTTATCAATCATAAATGGCCTAAATTAAGGTAAAATTAAATAAGATTGAGATTAAAAGATTATTGGATTCTGGTACTAGATGTATCTATAATTTCACAAGAATCCTCGGATCTCAGCTGGCCTCTACAAGAAGTCTCCATTCAATTTGTAAACATTTGAACCTTATCTCAAATAAAACAATATAAAATAGATTAAATGTATACAGCCTAAAAAACAAATAAAAATGTTAAAGCCTTATATGGCTGGTATAGCCATACATTTATAAAAAAGAGATTTGTTACAACAATAAAAACCTCAAATTAATATTCTTACAATTTCAAAAACAGCTCATAAACTAATATTTAAATTGGGATATATTCCTGGAGAGAACATAAAAAATTAAAAAGATAAATAAAGGTTATACAAAGACAAGGTAAAATAAAAATTGGCTATCCAAATTTAGAGTAGGGACCACTGCCGGTAGCCCAACATTGTGTCAATATTTTCTAAATCAGCCACTAAAAAAGGATACATAAATAATTTCTTCAATCTATTATTTATCATTATATGGATATTTTATTGGCTGCTTCAGATACAGAGACCTTAAATAATGTTTGATGTAGTACAAAAAAATTTACTCTGTTACGGATTACAAATTTCTCCTAAAAAAAAAAAAAGAAAAGATTCTCTTAACTATTTAGGCTATAAATTAAGTAAATTAACAATTCAGCCACAAAAAGTACAGATTGGGAGAGATAGACTGCTTACTCTTAATGATTTTTAAAAAACATTAGATGATATTAACTGGTTGAGGCTACAATTAGATTGTCTATTCAAAAATTAACTAATTTGTTTCAAATTTTACAAGGTGACTCAAAATTTGAACAGTCCAAGACAGTTTACAACTGAGGCTAAAAAACAATTAACCTTGATAAAACATAAATTTACAAAATGCTTGTATAGATAGATTAGACCTTATAAAGTGATACTTGTTAAACAAAAGGGGGATAGGAAGACACCCCCAGAGATAGTCCAAATAATGACCTACTAATTTTAAAATTTTTTAAATGCTAATAAAACAGTAACAAAATTGAGTTATAAAAAAATTGCTAAATCAAGTCAGCCCATGTATTATAAATATTTTACTTCAAAGTAGTTTAGGAAAAATGTTAAGTTAAGGCCGAGGTTATGCTTATGTTTCCACAGGAGACCTTTACAACAACTAATCCTTCCACCTGAGGACAGCTTAAGAGTTTATGTGACAAAAGAGAGATGATACTTCACATGACTCACAAGTACAAGCCTCTAAATACTACAAACATTTCTTGCCATGCTTTCTGTGGTAACAGTACAGGTAAAAGGGATGAATCATAATTATTGGGCTTATATCCCCAATCCTTCAATTAACATAACAGTAAGTTGGAGAGATAGGAATATCCCTATAATGGTAATGAATCTTCTTGGCTACCTGGTCCTTATGACAACTGAGGTCCCACTCAGCCAATGAAGGATGATCAAATGATTAACAATTACACTGTTGGAGTACAAAATATTCCTATTTACATGAAAAATAAAATTCAGTGCCTAAAAATAACCTCTCAAATATGGTTATCCATAGTCAATACTACTCAAGATTATCGTAATAAGTTTTATATGCTTCATGCATCTGGTTTTAAAGGACAAGAGATTAATACTACTAGTTCCATAAATCTACCGATCTGTGAGATGAGGTTTACCAACAAAAATTCTGACTAGGTACATTGACAACAGTGTAAGAGTGAAAAACCTTGAGTACTAATTAATATCTCCAATGGAGAAGTCATTGATTGGAGCCCTTATGGCTCGCCTCAAGGAAAATATTCTGACTCAGAGTTAAGATAAAAATGGTATAATATAAATAAAACTATAAAAATCAGTGCTTCTATTAATGAACCTATTCAGGGACATGGAATTAAAATGACAAATCCTTTCCTACAATTTGGCGATTAAATTCAGACTAACTTGTAGAAGTAACCATCTTATTAAATAAGAAACACAGAGCCAATGTAAAGATAAAAGCCCAAGAGGTCAGAGTTAAGAGCCTTACCCTTCCTGCTTCAGCTATCCTCTTCAGCAAAGAGAGCTACTTCCTGTGTGTTTGTCTTTATAAAGACTTTCGGTTCTGCCTTCTCATTGGTTGTAAACCCAACCACATGACCTCCTAGTCACTGCCTGTCTGTACAGGCCTCCAGGTCTTCTGTGGTTGGTATTGAGATTAAAGGCGTGTGTCTCCAATGCTGGCTGTATCCTTGAACACACAGAGATCTACCTAGCTCTGCCTACCAAGTTCTGGGATTAAAGGCATGCACCACCACCGCCCAGCTTTTGCTACAGCTTGCTAATAGCTCTGACCCCCGGGCAACTTTATTTATTAACATACAAATCACATTTCAGTACAAATAAAATATCACTATACTAACTTATAGAAATTAGCTTCCACCCTCTTAAGACATGAAAAAAAATTAAACATTAAGGATAATAAGTACACTGGTTTTTAGACTAAATCAAAGCCATCTTATTATGGCATGTGTACCATTACCTTACTTACTATTAAAGGGGCCTGTACAATGACACCAAAATAATTACAACATCACTTTTGAACGGTGTACCCTTCATACCTGTATTAATTCTAATATGTTTTTAAATGTAACCTTTAAAATTTATATATTCTTAAAACAAGGCCAACAATCTAGATACCGATAAAGTTGTCGAGGCCATGATAAGACTCTCCTACACTGGTACAAAAGCTCGTTAAAAAAAATATTTAAAAAAATATGTCATATGGCTGGACTGATGGTTACAGTAATTATGGAAATCATTACATTGACAGCTACGACAGCAAAGGCTGGAATAGCGCTTCATAAAAAAATCCAAACCACTAAATTCATTAAAAACTGACATAAACATTCAAAAAAACTTTAAACTAAAGAAAATAAAATTGATAATGAGATAGTAAATAAATTAACTAAATTAAGACAAGCTGTTATATTGTTAGATGATCAGTTAAAGATTTTAAAGGAACAGATAAAATTAAAATGTGATTAAAATGTTTCTTGTTATTGTATCACACCCTTAAGATTTAATGAGAACAAATATGATTTAAAAAAGGTTAAAATACATTTGTTGGGTCACCCTAATACTTCTCAAATGATTTTTAATTTATAAAAAAAAATCAAAAAAACTTTTACAAAAAAGTTACCTGATACAACGAAAATAGATATTATAAAAAAATCTAAAAGATACTATAGCCTCATTCAATCCTACAAATCACTTTAGTAGATTTCTTATCCTAACACGTATTGCCCTTGTATTAGCTATAGTGACTCTAATGGCTTTAAGATGTGTTTTAGCATACTTGCATAAGATTATAAGACAAATAGATTTTAAAAAAGACTATATTTATGATAAGACTACATAACCTTCAAGATAGTTAATTTATTTATTTATTTATTTTTTAATAAAAGGGACATCTGTAATGGCATTCCTGCTGAGCTCCTGGCTTGGCTCCAGAGAACAGCCCCTACCCTTACTCCTTCCTTTGTTTAACCACACCTTTTGTTTCTCTTACCTTTTGTTTCTCTTATCACCCTATGTAAATCTTGTCTAAAAGTCAAGGATCAAAGAGTCCCCCAAGGATCAAAGGTCTATATAAAACTTAGTCCAAAAAAAAAAAACAAGAAATCAAAAAACCAAGGTACCTAATAATTCAAGTAAATTACACCTGACATTTGGTCTCTAAGAACTCCTTTTGGTTTGCTTTGAAGGTACAAAAATTAACTATCTAAACTATAAAAAAAAAAATATGCCCTATATAAAAAAAAATGCTTCAGTCCTTTGAGACTACACCCCCTATAGCCATAAAAGGCTAGATTCATTTTTAAGATGCCTCTGTGTCTTCATTCCACGGACCCACATAAACCCACACACTCATGTAGTGACCACACAGCTACACTCAACCACTGGCACCTCCATCTCACAAAAACACTAGCAGGACAAACCTGCATAAGAGGAAAGCCAGGAGCAGCTCTGACTGTTACTGGAAAAGGGCAGCACCTGTGACATTTCTTAGTGCTGATGTGTCCTCTGTTCATTATTACATCTTCTTTTAAACTTGAGAAGCAACAGCAAATCTCCAAATTATTTTAGATTAGAGTGGAATTTTTACAAAGATAAATGCCTAAGGTTACAAAGTTATACTCAGACTAAGAAAAGTTAACTTAGAGATCTATGTCTAAAATTGTAAAATCCTAATCTTATAAAAGCTACTAGCTTGTTGTAAACTGTTAAAGATAATTAAGACATGTAAATTAATGACCAATCACCATATGAGGATCAAATCCTTTAAAGTGCTAAAAGCTAAGTTTGTAGTCATACAGAGTACAAATGTGATTCATTTTAAAAACAAGATTTGCCCTTCTATATATGTTGTCAAATAAGCCTAAAACAATTAACTAAAAAAAAAAGTTGGCTTAAAATCAGGTATACTTAATAGCTGGTTGCTTGATCAAATTATGCATCTATCCAAAAACTCACTAGGAAAATAAGAAATTATATCTAATAAATAGATCTTTAAGAAAAAGAAATTTTATACTCTTTTATTATTCAAACATTGTTTTGAAATTTACATTTTTGTACAAAATAACAAAAAATGAATGATAACAAACAACATAAACAAGCTTGGATGCATTTTTAAAAACAGGAGTAAATTCAAATCAAAACAGTTTTTAAAATATTTCTTCTTGATACAATGATGGCCAAAAAAATGCAACCATAATTGTATGTTCTTAAATCTCCTGGGAGGCCAAGGGGGAGTTATACCAAAAATTCAATCAATAAAATTAGATTATTTGGAAGTTTTTCATCAAAAATTAACTTTGTTGACTCTACCAGCTTGCAAGTAGACAATGGACTCTGATTCTTACACTGGTCCCTATGCATTTGGAACTCCACAACAAAAGCCAGAGCTTTATGAGGACATTCATTCCCTTGTCTCATTCTCCTTCCCACTGACCTGCATTCCTGTGTTCCCAGCACTGAGTGACACAGGCAGTTTTTAGGTGTTCAAAGCAAATCTCAATAAGTAGTACAAGGCACATTTGGCCTAATGGGCTGGGATGTTTGGTGTCAACTTGATACAGGCTGAAATCACCTGGGAATTGGGACTGATATTGAAAAGAATCCCTCAGCATGATCAGGTAGTAAGCTGGATTGTAAGGCATTTTCTTAATTAGTGATTGATAGGGAACAACCAGTTCATTCAATGGGGCTATTTCAAACCTAGTGCCAGTGGGTTCTATTTAAGAGAAGTCTGGGCAGGTCATGGGGAGCAATAGAATAAGGAGCACCCCTCCATGGCCTCTGCATCAGCTCTTTTAACCAGGTCTCTGCCCTGTTTGAGTTGCTGTCCTGACTCCCTTTGATGCTATGGAAGTGTAAGCCAGATAAACTGTTATCTCCCCAATATGTATTTTTTTCATGGTGTCTCATCACAGCAAATAAACCAAAACTAAGACACCTACCTGACAACTTGCTCTAAAAAGAAATAAATAACCATTTGTGGAAAATGAAGTTCTTAATGACTGAGAGACATCAAAAATGTAGGAAACACAAACTAGTGACCTATGTACAAAAAAATGAAATAAAAAAGAGAGGTAATGTGGTTTTTTGAATGAGAATGGCCTCCCTTAGCCCATATGTCTGAAAGTTTAGTCATCAGGGAGTGATGCTACTAAGAAGGAATTAGGGGGTGAAGTGTTGTTGGAGTAGGTGTGGTCTTGGTGGAGCAAGTCTATCACTGGGGGATGAGCTTCGAGGTTTCAAGGGCCAAAGTCAGGCCCATTGATTTTCTCTTTTCCTGCTGCATGTGGATCTGGAGGTAGAAGTACCAGCTACCATGTCTGCCTGGGTGCTGCCATGCTCCCCACCATGATGATAACAGAATAAACATCTGAAACTGTAATGAAATGCTTTCCTTTAAAATACTTGCCTTAGTCATGCTGTCTCTTCACAGCAATAGGACACACAGAGACAGAAGCTGGTGCCAGGGAACAGAGTACAGCTGTGACAAGCTAGATCATGCTGCTTGTTGGTGGATTGTAGACTTTGGCACTTTGGATTAAGAAAGTGGCTGCATGTTTTAAGGGAGGGATAGTGGGCCATATTAGAAAGAGCTTGGAGGCAGGGATGCAGAGACAACTGTAGACAATGATGGTCCTGCTCAAGGGGTTTTAGAAAAGAATATTACTAAGTGACATAGAGACAATTCCAGTGGTATTGTGACAAAGAATGTGGCCATTTTGGGCCCTGCTTTCTGAAGGAAGCTAAATAGAAGGGGTTTAGATTAATGGCATTGGGAGAAGAGATTTCAAGACAGACTAGTGTTTACTCTACACAGTGGTTATTTTTGGTCACTCTTATGGAGATTTACAATGAAATAGAGCAATCTTTGCCTACATGTCAACCTGAATCTGATGCCTACTGAATCATCTCCAGTGCCCGAACACAGACTTTTAATCAAACCTCAACTCTCTGAACACTCAGTTTTCAGTGTGAGATTCTGCATGCACACACACAAAATTCTGATAATCTGTCAAGTTTAGGAGTGGAGAGATGGCTCAGTAGTGAAGGGCACATATTGCTCTTGGAGAAGACATGAGTTTCATCCCCAGATCTAACATGGTGATGCACAATCATGCCTACATCCTCTTGCAGAGGATCTGATGCCCTCTTCTGTCTTCTGTGCACACCAAACACTCATGGAGAACATACATACATGGATGCACAACACTCATACAGTTGAAATAAAATAAGTAAATTCAGTAAATCAAAAACACAAACCCCAAATCTATTATATGTCACCATGGATAAACAGCCAGGCAAACATAGAAATGTGACAAATATCTGTAGGCAAAACTATAAGTTAGTAATTAAAAGAATCAAGGAATTAGATAAAAGGATAGAATTCCATGATTGTAGACAGGAAGCTTCATTACTATGTCAGTACAGATTTGAGCTATAGATTCAACAAAAGTCCAACAAAATGTCTAACTATTAATGCTATCAACAACAGAAAAATGAAAAAAGATCACCATGAAGAACAAATGATTTACACAAGACTGAATAAATAGCACACAAAGGGACATCAACTGGCTTGAAAACTTGCCATATACCTACAATAAGACTGTACTGTTTGGAAAAGAATAGACATTAACAGAATATCAGAGAAAACTTAGAAATCTACACAATAAAAATATAGTTGGTGTTGACAAATGAGGACATGAAAACTACCTCAAAGGATTTCATGTTACCTTGGGGAAACCCACAGGACCTCACTGGTCACCATGGGAAATCATGGGACCTCAAGGAACCTCATAAGACCACCTGGATCATCATGAAAACTCTCACAGGACCTCATAGGTCCTCTTTCCCGTGTGCTGCCATTTCGATCCATGCCTTCCATGACCCACTGTCTTTGCCATTTACCTGCCAGTGAGTGCTTTTCCATTTTGATTGCCGTATAACTATGCCACTGCACAGGCCCCATGAACTGCAGATGTTCCTTTGGCCTTTTTAAGCTGTCTGTCTTTTAGCCAATTGTGGTTTAATGATTTTGTGGTATCTTCTTCCTCAAACTTGGCCATTCCATCTCAAGTCTAGAGGTTGACACTTTCCTTTTAGTTTGGGATCCATCAATGGTTGATGAACCATCAATAAACCCTGCCTTAGCCAGAGAATTTGAACATTCCCTTTGTCACTGCAGTTGATGGTTGCCTCTCTTGGAGGAGGGGTGACCACTTTAGGTTCTGAACTATTTCTTTAGGGCTAACCATATCCCAGTCACTAAGGAATTCTGATATGTACCATTTCCACTGTAATACTTTTTCTTCTATGCTGAGGACTCTGCTTTTGAAGAGATCCAATCCATCATTGTAAGGGTGCCCAGATCACCATAGGATAGTTGGTCTTCACTATCAGGTTCTCCATGCCTCAAAAAAATGTAGAGAATTTTTTTCTGAGAGGATATTTATTATCCTTATATGGAAAGTGTTTGCAATAGAATCCATATGGTAAATGTAGGTGGAATCCTTTTTGCTTTATAAAGAGTCCATAGATACCAATTAAGCAATAAATATGATGATATCTATCATCAGGATACCATCTGGTTAAACAGTGGTCAAGGTTGCATGCACAGAGAAGAGCACAAAGGCAGCCACAAAAGCTGCTCTTTGTTCCTGTCCCCACTGGAAATTAGCTGCCTTTCTAGTAATTCTGTAGAGGATTTGTTACAATAACCTGTAAACTCGGCATCTGACTTTGGACCCTGAGTAGTGGCATTAAAAACGTGAACTACCACACCTTTAAGAAACAAGTAAGCTATAGAGATCTGTCTGTCTCTGCAGGTATGAACAGCATGGGCTATCACTGCTCTCTCAAACATCTTAGCTCCCAACCTAACTCTGAGAGATTTAGAAAAATAGTTTGAGCTGTAGTAACCCTTTGAATTAATTTTAAAAATGTAAATCTCTTAACTGTGATTTTTAACAGCAAACAATAAAAATATACTTTTTGTATAAGAAGAAAACTCAAAAGCTGATGTCCAAAATGTCATGGGTCACGATACAATCTACAGTCTAACATTGACTCATGGAATTGAAATATGTGGTACAAGAAAACCCATGTTTCATTTCATGCCACTAAGACAAGTGTGCCATTGGTAAATTATCATTTGAAAATTTTTAAAAAAATGTTTTTCTTGTCTGATCAAATGAAAGGCATTTGTTACTCTCTATATTAGCTTGGATTGAATGACCAAGCTGTCTGATGAACTGTCACCTCTTCTTATTAAGCAGGTCTTTCCTATTCAAAAATTATCTTTATCAATCCTGATGGTATTCACTGCTATTTTTTTCTCCTGTGAAAGCAAAGGTAAAATCTCTTCCCCAATGGAAGACATATCCCAGTTTGCATTCTGAGTTTAACACATCTTTAAAATATACAAACTAATTTAACTCAGAAGTTCTTTGTACTATACAATATCTCTCTGTGCCTACTGTCTGCTCTCATGGACATATGAAAATTTGAAGATAATAAACAACTGTGTAATCTAACTTTGGGAGTTTTGATGCTGACAGATAATGATTGGATCAAATTTGATATTGGGGCATCCAGAAGGCCCACTCAGAACATTTCCTAATGTCAAAGGGTTATCTTGTCTGTCCCTTCATGATCTGAATTCAGCCGTACAATGCCAGCCTTTGTCACACTTCTGCGTACTACAGAAGGCTGAGACGTTTTTTAACTATCTCTAGAAAAAATGATGGGCATTCTATGCAGGGGCTTTACCCATGAGTCACAACATCCCTGGATTTATTAAATATTGCACTGTACTCATGTTTATTGCCATAACTGAGTTTTGGGTCCAGAAGCTCAAACTATCTACTAAGCCCATCTGCCACATTCCTGCCATCACCCCATGTTCCACACTGGTTATGTTTCCTTTTCATAGTGAGCTTACACTCCCTGGTGGATATTTGTGATGTAGGTGGCATATCAGAAGTTGTAACATGTGAAGTGTTGCAGAGTAATGGGAATCACAGGGAGAGTGTAGGGAGTCATGGTGTGCTGGGGCTAGTAGAGCACCATTGGTACTGTCCAGGCTGATCTCCCAGTGCAGGAGTCCTGGTCATCATCCTGCAGGCTGAGGAAGGCGGTCCCTAAGGCTTTATCTTGCAGAGGTGAATGATGGAGACTGAATGGCTGAGCTGTCTCAACAGCCCCAGGCTTGCATCAGCTGAATCTATAGCAAGACACAACCACACACCTCTGTACCTAAATCAAAACCCAATCTTCAGTGGTCATAGATGGCTGGAGCAGGGACATGTCCTTGAGGTACCTGGCCCAGGCTGGATCCAGCAAGCTATCCCTCCTTGTAGAGAAACAGTATTCTCTATGTCCCATTACCTGACTGTGCTCCACAGAGCCAGTAGTAACTAGATTCTCAGCAGCAAGACTGTCATTTGGCCTCTCAGTGCCTCCTCCTCCAAGAGCTAGCCAGGATATCCTCCTGCACCTTCAAAGCCTCCTTTAGCCCAAAGGCTTCTTTGGCAAGTTCTATAATCTAGCGGGGGCAGGGGTTTTATAAGCGGCTACCCTGAGCCAGGATGCAACCATGGACCTTTTCACTAGAACTTGGTACTGAGTACCAGATTCAGGACAGGAGCTGATCCAGCTCAGAACCTGTGTTTGAATACCCGAGGTGCTGAATATGTTTCTCATTTAAAGATTTGGGAAGAAAAAATTCAAACAATTATTGTGTTACCCTTGAAGGGATTCCAGATCATGTTTGATATTCATCAAATCTTGGCATTCATATTGGCCTCTTCAGGGGGGAAATATTCAGCTTCTAGGGATTTGAAATGGATCTCAGGTAAAACAAAGTACAAAAGGGGTGGAATATATAGGGCCAGAATGACAAACAGGAAAAGTAATGCAGTACGTGGACAAAACAGCCATGAATTTATGGGGATATTATTTGTTACCACATTCAAAAACACAGATTATCTTTTAATGACTCAAGGCCCTGTGTACTCACAGCACAAATAAACCAGGCACTGTCCACTGTCTGAACTTCAGGTCAGCAAATACTTTGTCTATTTGGCTCTAGATAGAAAGCCACAATGCCTCCCCTGTCCTTAGGGTCTCCATTGGCACATCTTGGGGAATTCTATGTCTGGAGATGCCTTGCCATGCCCAATAACCCATAAAATCAACTTGGAGTATAATATCAATTTATGAAATGCCCAACTTTGACCTGTGACCTCCACACATGCACATTCACACAAAGAACACACATGAAATGATACAACTGAGGGCTAGAGAGATGATTTTGGTGGTTATGATACTTGCAGCCAAACCTGCTTAATATCTGAGAACCATCCTTGGGAACCACATGGTTGAAGGAGAAAATGGATTCAGGTAAGTTGTCCTCTGATTCCCACACATACAAGCTTTCACCCCTACATTAATAAATACATGCAGACTTAAAAACGTTGTAAGAGCACACATGGGATATATGGGTTCAAATCCTGCTAATGGTCCATTTATTGTCTTTTGCCTTTGTTGAGTGACTTCACCTCACTGTGCCTGTTATTCAGACAGATGTAAGCTCACCACACTTGTTACCATAGTTACAATAACCAGTTGAAACAATACCCAGAGTTGCTCTAGCCACAATTGTCTTCCTTCTCTGTTTCAGTTTCCCATGTGAGTAGTGGAAGGATTCTGCAATACTTTGCCTCCTGGGAGGTTTTTCAGTTTTGTGTAATCTCAGCTTAGTGTGCTCCACCAGTGAGCAAGAAGGAAGCCTCTTTTTCATCATTCTCCTTGTCCTTGTCCAGGGACTCCTGGGCACAGCTCTGGCCCAGCATGCTCACTCACCCTCTATATGAGGCCGCTGAAGCTGCAACTAAGCCATGACCATGGCCTCAGGAGTGTATCTCTCTCTCCTCATAAGCAATGCCTGACAATGCATTTGTGGCCCTAGCCCACATGAGACTCTCAGGACATTTTGACCCCAAAGAGGATTGAATCCTGGGCCTCTTCCCATCCTTCCATGCTGAAATGCTGGCATTCCATTTCAAGAAAGGTTCTGGAATATAATCCAACCGTGGAAATATTCTGATCTTGTCGTGCACCTCTGGCTACTACCTGTGAGCTCCAGGACACACAGTTAGACCACTCTGTGCTCTGGCTTGCTCACTCCCTAGTCCAGCCCTGTTCTCCAGGTACTTACGAAGCCAAGCCAAGGGGGCAGGATTCAAGGGCTACAGTGTGAGTTCTAGGCCAGTCTAGGCGACTAAGATAAACTACATCTCAAAACACAAACACACAGTTTATTTTAACAAAAGTTTGTGTTTGCAGTTTTGGTTTGGTTTTGAGGCAGGTTTTCAGTGTAGACCTGAATATGAAAAACTCCGCTACATCAATGTTTTCATATAAGATGTTGGTCATTGGATAGAATACTTGATCAGCACAAACAAGACCTCTGCATACACAGGGCATGGTAGTAAAACCTGTCATCCCAGTAACTGGAGGTAGAAGCAGAAATGTCTGAAGTTAAAGGTCAGCCTGAATTTCATAAGCCTGTTTAAAAAGAGAAAAAAATAAGATTAACAAAAAAATATCAGGGCTCAGTGCTCATCATGGCATGGTTCAGCAGGTAAAAGTGCTTGTAACCAAGACTGATGGACCTGGTGTGGTCCTCAGAACAGACATGGTAGAAAGGAAGAACTGGGTCACACAGCCTGACATCTGATTTCAAACTATATTATTCATGAGGACACAGAAAGATAACAATAATAAAATGAATCTTAAAAGAAATAAAAAGGGATGAAAATTGTTTAGCAGTTTAGTACCTGGCGTGGACTGCACGATGACCAATGCTGTTTGACAAATTTCCTCATTGCCGATCTTAATTCTCCAGCATCATTTTTATTTCAATTTTAACAATTCTCACTATATGTTATGGAGTTTCCTTATGCCTTTTACTGTGGGAAATTTATTTTGCTGGCTACACTGGAGGACAGGAACATATACATAGGCAAGACAGTCTCTTTAAACAAAATTCTTGGAAAAAATCCCACCACCATGGAACCACACAATGTCATTACTATGCCTACTCCCACACAAGAAGCCCCATTGTGTCCCCCTGATTACACCAAAACTAGAGAACTTAATGATTTACTAACTGGACACACCTAGTTCCAAGGATGAAAGCAACTATAAAAGGAAACAATGGGTTCACATCCAGAAAGGCATGAAGATACTTGCTGAATTTATCACTTTTTGCCCCAGGAAAAATGCTGTAATGAGGTTGATGGCTGCTTTTATCCTGGAATCACAAAGTCTGTTTTTAACCTGCTTGAGTCTAAACTAAGATTCAGTTATAGAGCACAAAACATGTAGTTGTTTTTCAATAACTCTCCAGCTATACTGCTTCATGCTCAGATCATGGCGGTCTCCTTCCTCTACTGATGCCTGATCTCTTCTTTGGGACCTGAAGCCTATGACACTGGACTCCAGCAAGCACCTCTTGTAGAAAACACAATTCAGTTTTAATACCCACATGGCAGCTCACATCAGCTCACATCTGAAATTATCACATTGATTACATCCATATGTTACTGTCCAGTATGAATTCTCATGACTGTGAAGATAACTCTTCTTTGCAAATGCTTTACCACATTGGTCATATTTATAGGGTCTCCCCAGTATGAATTCTTTCATGACTTAGAAGGCTACTCTTATGTACAAAGGCTTTACCACATTGATTACATTCATAGGGTTTCTCTCCCATATGACTTGTTCCATGGGTGAAACGATAACTCTTTGTTGCAAAGGCCTTACCACATCGATTACATTCATAGGGTTTCTCTCCGTATGAATTCTTTCATGACTTTGAAGACTAATCTTCTGTGCAAAGGCTTTACCACATATGTCACATTTATATGGTTTCTCTCCAGTATGAATTCTTTCATGAACTAGAAGGCTACTCTTCTGTATAAAGGTTTTACCACATTGATTACATTCATAGGGTTTCTCTCCAGTATGAATTCTTTTATGAATTCGAAGACTACTCTTCTGTGCAAAGGCTTTACCACATTGATTACATTCATAAGGTTTCTCTCCAGTATGAATTCTTTCATGGCTGAGAAGATACCTCTTCATTGCAAAGGCTTTACCACATTGATTACATTCATAGGGTTTCTCTCCAGTATGAATTCTTTCATGGGTGAGAAGATAACTCTTTTTTGTAAAGGCTTTACCACATTGATTACATTCATAGGGTTTCTCTCCAGTATGAATTCTTTCATGAATTTGAAGACTAGTCTTCTGTACAAAGGCTTTACCACACTGATTACATTCATAAGGTTTTTCTCCAGTATGAATTCTTTCATGGCTGAGAAGATAACTCTTCATTGCAAAGGCTTTACCACATTGATTACATTCATGGGGTTTCTCTCCAGTATGGAGGTTTTCATGGGTGAGAAGATAACTCTTTTTTGCAAAGGCTTTACCACATTGATTACATTCATAGGGTCTCTCTCCAGTATGAATTCTTTTATGAATTAGAAGACTACTCTTCTGTGCAAAGGCTTTACCACATTGATTACATTCATAAGGTTTTTCTCCAGTATGAATTCTTTCATGTCTTTGAAGACTACTCTTTTGTGCAAAGGCTTTATCACATTGATTACACTCATAGGGTTTCTCTCCAGTATGAATTCTTTCATGACTTTGAAGACTACTCTTTCCTGTAAAGGCTTTACCACATTGATTATATAAATAGGGTTTCTCTCTTGTATGAAATCTTTCATGACTGTGAAGATTTCTCATCTCTGCAAAAGCTTTATCACATTGATTATATTCATATGTTTTCTCTCCAGTATGAACTCTTTCATGTCTGTGAAGATCACTCATCTGTACAAAGGCTTTACTACATTGATTACATTCATACCATTTCTCTTGAGTTTGAATTCTATGTACGTGATGATGAAGAGTATCACATCCAAAGGCTTTATAACTTTGATTATACTCATAGGGTTTTCCTTCCAAATAAATTCTTTGGTATACTTCTAAAGAGCAATCAGATATAAAGGCTTTATCATGTTGATTACATTCATAGAGAGCCTCTTCATTACTGGTTGTTTGGTGTGTTTGACCATGCCTGTCAAGCCTAAAGCCTTTAGTAGATGACTCACATTTATTATTTTCTCTTCCCACATGAGCTTTTTCACATCTTTGAACAGAACATGAAGAATTCAGGGTCTGACCACACTGATTGCATTCATAACATTTTCTTATACTGTGAGACACACTACATGTGCACAGTGAACCAGTAGAGACAGCTGAATTTCCATATTCCTGGTACTCATAAGGTTTTTCTCCAATGAGAGTTTCTTGATGAATTCCCACTGAAGTTGGAAAACCAATTAAGTGTAAACTTCTATCATAGTCATCATGTCTTCTCATAGTGGGAACTACCACATATCTTCCAGTTGTTCTCAGAGAGACAGAAGTACCATGCTTTTTTTCATGTCCCTTATGCTCACATGAATTGTATCCAGAGTGACAGATGACACACCTGCTAAAGGAAGATAACAAATAAAGAGTCTTCACATTGCATTCCCATAGTCAAATGTTTTATGTGTCATACAGATGTGGAATAGAGATTCATGTTTCTACACCAAGACAACCTCTTGGTCTCTCATACAGTGCTCCTCTCACTAAACTACGATAAATCACTCACTACAAGTATATGAGCAACACTAGCTTTAATACCAAAGCTTTGCTTCTAAAAGGTCTTGGCCATACACTAATGCCCTCATCAATGATATCATAATTGGAAGGCATGATGGTAATTGGATGGACAGTTCAACAACATGCCTCTCACATGGCTATGATTGAAACTGTGACATCTACTATGGCATTGTTTCCTTGTCTCGTCCTTAAAGGAATGCTTTGCAAACAGTGATCAGCTACCTGACATTGGAGTACATGGTGTTGTGACAATTTAATAATCATCACAAAGCTGTGCCTATTTACAGTTGCTTCTCATTAAAAGTTCAGGGCACATTAACATTTTTTCAAACTGTTTAAAATCTCCTGCTCAGGCAGCCCCATTGCAGAAAGCCCGCCATCCGTGGCTCCTCCCCCAGGGATGTCTGGGACCTTGCCTACCAGCTATTTAAGACCCAGCCCATACATCTGCCATGGGTGCTCTCATGATCTGTCTCCTGCTTTCCTGAAAGCCACCTGGGAGTGCTCTGCTTTGCGCTGCCCATTTTATTAAATCTGGATTTATTAATTCAGTTTGATTTGGCTTATTGCATCGGTGACAGAGAAACCCACCAACTACAGTTTCAATACTTATCTTTGGTGCACTGGCCTGGGTGAGTAGTCCTTCCACAACCATGTGGTGTGGCTGTGGAAGGCCATTCACTTTCTCTCCCCACTGCACCTTTGCCACACTGAATGAACAGCTCAGTAAGCCTCCCATTCCCAAACAGGACCTCTTCCAACCTCTGGACTGCCTGCTGAGCCACTGCAGTGCTAGGTGACTCCAGCCTGTTTCAGAGAAGCAACAGGCGCTGCCCTTGGAATTCCCTTGTGTGAGAGACTTCACCAGAGTTCACCCCACACAGCTCCCAGATGCTATTTGTGTAACTACCCTCACAACCACATCCCTAGGAAATGGCTTGTGAATCGGTACTTGCTGAGTCCAATTTCTGTCCCCAGAAACTCTGGGGTGTCTCCTCCAAATTGGGGCTGCAAGAATACTGCCCCCATTCCTCTCTCTTCCCTGTTACTCTGCATCTTGTTCCCAGTGTGTACTTCGGCCACACTGTCATTCTAATGCTTCCATTCCTCTCCCTCCCCAGCTCTGTTTGTCTGTCTACCTGCCTCTCTCCTTCCTGGTATATGATCGGGTCACACCGGGATTCTCCCTGTAAGACATCCATTCTTTTGTTCCTGTCTGCTCTCACATCCTGAACGACTGCTTAAATGTCTCCAGCCTGTTTGTCTGACTGTTTGCTCCCTCATTCTTTCCTCCGTCCCACCAGAGACACTGCCGTAACCCCACCACCACCAACAACAACACTAAAGTCCACCACCTCCACCACCATCACCACCACTTCCATCACCATCTCCATCATCTCCACCACCACAACTCCCACTGCCTTCACCTCCACCAACACCTCCGCCGCTGCTTCTACCACCTTCACTACCACCTCCACCACCACCGCCACCACCTCGCTGCAGCCCAGAGAGGGTCCCTGTTCCCAAACTCCCTCCCCTAAAATTCTACCTGCCCTCTCCATCCTTAAACCTGTTCTCCTTTAATACACTCTGCTACACCTTCCTCCCTCCTAAAAATCTCTTTTTCTAAAATTCTCAACTTGCTGCTCTGACTTGCTCAACAGGGCAGCATGTGCTGCTACTCTGTTTTTCAGTTTCCCTCTGCAGTGCCTTCTCTGGGATCCAGGTGTCAGGCTGCCAGACCTGATAGGAGCCTCATTTTAAAAAAATTGTTTGTTAATGATCCTGTTTACTTTTTATGTGTGGTGGAAATGTCTGAATGGTGAGGTCACAGGTGTGTTTCTGACTAATTTTGAATGCCTGAGTTTACGTGTCCTGAATGTTACTTGCTAATTGGGTATGTTTTAAAATCAGTAAGGCTTGTGACTCCAGATTGAAACTGTTCTGAAGAACATCACCAGCTGTCATTTTCAATGAGGTTAAAGAAATACTTTACCACCATCTTTACTAAGGGTAACCACTTGGACTGGCCCCACCAAGGAACATTAGGTCTCCAATATAATTTGAGTTAGGATATATTTCTGTTTGATAATTTCTGTCCTGTCCTAAACACAAGGTTTATTAAACAAGATTTAAAACAATGATGGTTTTGATAATTGATATTGAAATATAAATTGTTTACAATGGTAAAACTTGGTTTAGCCTGATATATCTTACGATCACCACTGAAAACTATAGACTTTCTGGCTTTTACTAACATTGGTAAGCTGTAACTAATTGGGTAAACTGTACGTTTAGACTTAACTTATATATGCCCTCAAAGTTAAACCTAAACAACATTTGTCTAATTTAGATATACCTAACAGATTTTGTTCCCCCATTCTCAAACATTCTCAGAGATCTGAGAATATGGCATTTAATATAAAAGCTTTTTATGAGAGACATGCCAACTCCTGGAAGCATCCTATATCTTCTCCAAGAAGATGGATGGCCACAGAAGAACTTCCACCTGGAGGCTTGCTTCAAATGTAACAAAGCCAGCCACACAGCGAAAAGCTGCTTTACACCATTAACTGCTGCTGAGATCATGTCCAGACTATGAATAGGTGGAGCAATGGGGTAACAATTGTCCCACTCTGCCAAGACAGATAGGCCAATCTCCCCAAATTTCTACTCCACAAAGAATCTGTCAGATCCTCTGAGCTTGGCATCTGAAGAAGTGCTACCTCTGGGACTTGTCCCCCAGTGACCACGGAGAGGCTTGGGACTGCCTGGGTAACTGGAAAGCTGGCTCACTCCTGCTCATTTACTTATCCTTCTCACATCTGATAGTGTTTGATGACAAGGGTACTAATAGATTTGCCAGTTTAACAGCACCCTCAGTCCCAAGGCTACAAGCACTTTAGTAGTTCCTCAGTAAGTTTCCTGTTAAAAATACAGACAGGTGTGCCTCAGTCACAGACTCCATGGTACAGGATAAACTGGTTTCAGATATAACTTCAGAGGTTCAAATTTTAGCTTTGATAAATGCAGTTTTGACAAACTGATAAAAAAAATTGATTACAAACAGTTTTCAGGGGTCCTTAAACTTCTGTGGATTTTACTGGTCCAGCTTTTAGAGCTAGATTAGCATTAGAGAGTATATAGAACCCTGGAGGTATGTTCAACTCCCTCCTCCTTCACTCACACAACCTCCTTTCTTCAGTGAATTTAGACTTAAAAACATTCATGCCTTTTAACCCAAAGCCATAGCTTTTTACCATGACACCAAGATGTAAATCTGTTCCAGCAGTTTTACAGACACCTGAAGGTTCCTGGGAAAAGGGCTCGGCTACTTTACAAAGAAATCTGACCTAATGGCAATTAAGTTCTAATTCCAGAACCTATTTTTGACCCCACCCATTTTTTGAACATATTCTGTACATTCACTCCTCCTGCCAGGGCCAAGGCCAAACCCTCAGGGGGCCCTACAGATACACCAGCTCCTGCAACAGCTCTGAGGATGCCAACCACCAAACAAGGATGCCAACTGGACAATTACTAACAGGTGGATTTCACCCACATGCCTGCTCATACAAAGGCTCCATATCTCTTAACTCTTATTGACACATTTACAGGATGGATGCTCTCCCAACCTCCAGAAAAATAGCAGATGCTATAGCTCCAGTACTCCTGGAAAACATCATCCCTAGATTTAGCATGCCATCTCCCCAAGCTCCTGGGACTTCACTGCTGGTACCACCTCTCCAGGCACAAGTGGGCACCTACCCAGCAACTCAAACCTTGTTTTCCAAGATGTTCCAATTAAGGGCATATCTGCCCTCATGCCTCACTCATTCACCCTTGACTCTTTTATACAACCAGGACACTTCTCAGTTCCATTTTTTCTGGCATTCTTCCTACTATCAATGGCTATCCCTGTTCATAAGGCCAGTGATAAAAGCTATTCTTATTTCTCCTAGCAAACCGCCTTCTCCGCCTCCTCAAGAACAGATGCATGAGGTCTCCTGGATGGCAGCTATCCAAATGCTTCTCCACCCATACCCCTGCTGAGCATGGGCCCACCTGACTCCCAATTCCCCCCTCCCCACATGGTCCCATGCTAGCAGGAAGTACACAGACTTGAACCTGCACACACATATACCCAAAAATTTGGGATGTTTAGAATCTCCAGCTGAGAGGGCCTCATTCCACAAAACCCACCATTGGCAGATCCCACCCCAGAGATGCCTGGGAACATGCCCATGCCTACTGGCTATTTAAGACCTGGCCCATAGATCTGCCATGGGTGCTCTCCTGTTCTGTCTCATGCCTTCCTGAGAGCCCCTAGAGTGCTCTGCTTTGCTATGCTCTGTTTATTAAATCTGGATTTATTAATTTGGTTTGATTTGACTTACTGCATCAGTGATGGAGGAACCCAGGAACCAGGAATCCAGTACTTATCACAGACATACATATATATCAGCTTGCACATGAAAATTACCTTCCATGTCTTGTAGAATTTTGATAATGTTCTTCAATATTGTGGTCTTCCCATTTGTACCCTAAAATACAGCACCAGAAAATGTGATATATTACTGGAAATTAGGAACAATTGAAATTACTGTCTTTCATGAACCTTAGAACAATGCCTGATATATTCACCAGAATTTTTCTTCTTTATCATTCAAAACTATAGGAGAGCACCAATCTCCAAGAAAGGCTTCTTCCCTTAAGTTAAAAACTGACAGAAACCTCACATTCTTACCTACAATAGTGAGGTTCCAGTAGGTTTCCAGCATCACATCTTTGTAGAGACTCTTCTGGGAAGGATCTAGCAAAGCCCACTCTTGATGAGTGAAGTTCACATGCACATCCTCATAGGTCACTGCATCCTAAAGTATCCCATATATGTACATAATAGAAATGGTGAGACTGACTGCATTGTAAATATATACATCTTTGGGAATATATTTACATAATTCTGTGTGCTTGATACATTCTTGACATGGGTCAGTAAATATCAAATGCAGTCACCAACTCATTTTAAAAGGAAATATCAAGAGAGAATGATGCCTTCCATTCCAGTGTCTACAGAATGGATTACGGCACAGCAGGAAAAATGCCTAGGAATATATACAGAGAGACATGCAAACAGAGTAACACTATTCAGTATACATCTGCAAATTTTATCAAAATTATTAACTTCAAGAAAGGATAGATGCTGGGCAGTGGTGGCATACGCCTTTAATCCCAGCACTCGGGAGGCAGAGCCAGGCGGATCTCTGAGTTCTAGGCCAGCCTGGGCTACCAAGTGAGTCCCAGGAAAGGCGCAAAGCTACACAGAGAAACCCTGTCTCGAAAAACAAAAAAAAAAAAAAAAAAAAAGAAAAAGAAAGAAAGGATAGACAATAAGGGTGGGTGGTGCACAACTCTAATCCCAAACCTCGGGAGGCAGAGACAGGTGAAATTTGTGATTTCCAAGCTGCCTGGTCTATGTAGAGATTGCCAGGGTAGCCAAAGGTACACAGTGAGACCCTGTCTCTAACAAAAAAAAAACCAAGAAGCACTCAGGCCTCACTCAAAATTTCTCCTAGAGTAAAACATTCACGCCAGTTCTATATTTGTCTACTGAACTGTGAGGCTAATAATTCACAGGAAGCAAAGCATTTTTATTAAGTTGCTGTCTAACAGATCAATGAGTTCTCAAGAACATTAGTAAAGTAAATGCTGATCCTAAAACAGTAAAACAAACACCCAAAGGGAGGGAGTACAGACAGATGGGTCAACATATAAGATAACACATTTGAAAATAATGTAAAAGTGTAAAAACATACACAAAGGTAGGGACAATATTACACATCGACAATTCAGTGATTCAGGAGATCACTATTAATTTCAGGAATGAATGCATTCTGGCTCTGAAAAACGACACCAATGCCAAAGTTCAAAAGTCATGACAGGGGTAAAGTTAGGCACAAGAGCAAATGCCTGACATGTACAAAAGCCTGATTCAATGTGCCAAAAATATGAACAGAAAAACATCAGGCAAGAAATATGGATTGGCAAGGAAAAGCAATTGCTTCTACTTTACCTTACATTATTTAAGAATGTAGTCTCTACTGTTGGTGATGGCATGCCTACATAAGAAGGAAGGGGGCTGCTCACTTTCAACAACACAAAGAAATGTAGTTAGACTATATTCCTCTATAAAGGCTCCTCCTCCTAAGGAGAAGTCACCAATTGTGACTCTAAGTCACAATTGTGACTGTAAGTCACCAATGAAGGCTCACACCAAAGACAAATGCTCAAAGTCAGCACACTACCTGGAAGATTTTTCATTCAACCCTCAACATTTTGACATAGGTCATGACAGGCTCAAGTCCAACCACGATGCAAATTGCATTTAGTCTGATTTCAAAGATTCCCATATTATGTGATAGTCCAATACTGTTTGAATGTACACAGGAGGAAAAGGCTGTTTAAATGCTCTTATGTACAGCAGAACCTCTTAAAGGAGCTGTATTTGATTTTTTTTGTTGTTGTTGTTTTCTTTTTACTTTTTCTTCCATTTTCTCAGGATGTATGTGGAAATTCCATGCCCCACATTGAAACATCAAATGTACCAGGCATTTTTAGGGGGACACCAGCAAGCTCCCAAACCATGGCATAGAGACTTATTATTAGTTTTGAATGCTTGGGCTAGCTTAGGTTGATCTCTGGCTAGCTCTTTTAACTTAAATTAGCCTATTTCTCTTTATCTGCCTTATGCCCTGGGGCTTTGTACCTTTCATTCTTTCTGTATATCTTTCCTGATCTCTCCATGTCTGGCTGGTGGCTGCCAGGCTCCTGGCCTTGGGTGTGTCCCTCTCTTTCTCCCTCATTCTCTCCTTTCTTCCTCCCTCTCATTCTTCTGGAGCATAGATTTCTGCTCCTTTTTATTCTCTCTGTCCACCAGCCCTGTGCATCCCTCTTCAGCCTAGGTATTGGCCATTCAGCTTTTCATTTGACCACTCAGTTGCCTTAGGCAGGGAAATTAAAACAGCAACACATCTCTTCATAATTAAACAAACGCCAGATAAACAAATATAACATATCCTTACGTCATTAAACTAATCCAGCAGATACAAATATAACATCTTCACATAAGATAATATTCCGCATCATAAACAAAGGTAACAAATCTTTGTCCAGTGAAAATAATATTCCACAGCATATTACTCTTTCATTTAGCTCTACTTGATTTCCCAGGGCATGTGGAGAATACAGAGATAATATAACAAAATACTACATAACCTGCTTACTGACTTTTCCTTTGCTGTGAAGCACTATGACCAAGGCAACTCTTTTTGTTGTTTTTGTTTTTCCAGACAGGGTTTCTCTATGTAACAGACCTGGCTATCCTAGGAACACACTCTGTAGACCAGGCAGGCCTCACACTCACAGATCTGCCTGCCTCTGCATCTCAAGTGCTGGGATTAACAGCAAGCAACACTACCACTGATTTAAACATTTTAACAAATTAAACCAAAAGACTTCAGTCCAGCAAACATGGAGAGTCACAAATCTGTCTGATCACAGCCCTGACCAGACTCAATAGGGAGAAAATGGGCCAAGCAACATCTTGTGTCTGGGGACTGAGGAGAAGGTGACAGACCTGGATGACAACAACTGGCTTCAACAGTTACATTCAGTTGGGGAAACAAGTCGATGGACTCAACTGTCTCTGGTTGGGGTCATGGAATTCTTTCCTCTGTTATCTAGCTGCATAGGGCCTACCTGCCTAGGACACAGGGACCATCTCCTACTACATACAGGCAAACCTAATTAAAGTCTTTTTAATGAAAGGGTGTAACAGTGCCCACTTAACCATGGAGACAGGGATTCCACTGGGAACTGTGCCTAATGGAGGATGGGCTTCGTTAGCAGGGAGCAGGACTAACCTTGAGTAGAAAGCAACCATGTGTCTATCATGTCACTATTATATTACGACAATGCAGAATTGGAGCTACAGACAGCAGAAGTTCAATTAAAGTCTAACAATTTATGGTACAAAGTAAATTGCTTGAGAAACAAAAATAACATGAGAAAATGTCATCATGAATGAAAAAATTGATCATCACAGGACTGAATCAATAGTACATAAACACTGTGACACCATCTGACTTCTAACTTTGAATGAAACTGCAATAAAGACTGCACTGAACTGGGCAATGGTGGCGGCACACAACTTTAAAGGAAGCACTTGATTTTTGAGGCCAGCCTGGTCTACAGAGTGAGTTCCAGGACAATCTGGGCTACACAGAGAAAATCTACCTCGGTGGGGGGCGGGGGGAATTGTACTGTCTGGGAAAAGAATAAAGAGATCAACAGAACATGAAAACATACTTAGAAATAAAAACACAATAAATATAAATTCAATTTT
Organism: Peromyscus eremicus; assembly: GCF_949786415.1. Taxonomy (NCBI): domain Eukaryota; kingdom Metazoa; phylum Chordata; class Mammalia; order Rodentia; family Cricetidae; genus Peromyscus; species Peromyscus eremicus. The sequence goes on along the minus strand of NW_026734286.1, from coordinate 7,525,050 downwards.
AAGTTTGGCCTTAATGACACAGGTAAATGAACCACCCTGGCATCTACATGCAAATGTGTTAATGATACAGACTTTACGCCCTGCACAGAATTAACTGCAGACGGATCCTACACCTGAATATTCAGTGCCAAATGCAGAACTTTCAGACACTAGAGTGACCAGGGCTCTGCAAGTTAGCAAATCTGCCTTCCCTGCCCACAGTTTTTACTGAAAGAAATGAAAAAATGATCACCATGATCACCATGCCTCGCATGGTGACTAGGGTATTTCCGCACAAAGGCCCACACTCCCCCATGCTTTGTGAAGGTGCAAACCGAAGGATAAATCACTCAGAAGTCCCGCTTCTGTCTGGGAGTTGCAGGGACCTCAGGGGACCAAAGGGAATCACTCCAGACACCGCGACCTGACGCCATTTCCACAGCCCCTGGGGACCCCCAGACTGGCTCCTGCGGCTTCTCCCCACGTGGGATGGTGGCCCCTCACTCACCATGGCGGAATCAGTGCTCACCCGCTCTCCTCGTGACTCCCAGCAGCCAGTCACAGCCCAGCACACAGAACAGGAGATTCACCTTTAACCAGTGGGCCACAGATCATGCGTCAGGGCAGACCGGAAGTGCCCTCCTCATTCTGATTGGCAGTCCATCTGCAGGTCTTGATTTGCTACTGAGGCCTGAGTAATCTAAACAGCTCCCTTAGGGACAAAGTGCTGTGAAGTGAGGGAGGCCAATGATTGGCAGCCCTGGCTTTCACCCCAGGCACAGAACTGCCCCAGACCTGCAGAGATTGACATTGATGCAAAACTTGGGGTTGGACTGCAAAGTCTTCCCTGAACTATTCCTGCCCTCAGGAGGACTCTTTACTGGGGGATTAGGTTTTGCTATGAACTGAGAAAGGACAAAGGAAACCTGCCACTTTCTGGGCTAGCAATACCTCAGGTGTGCTGTAGAAAACATGCTATGATTTTCATTTTTGTAAAAAAAAAAATTATGATTAAAAAAACACCTATACACTAATATGTACTCTCTTAAACTGTTATTCTGTAGAAAAGTCCCATCAATATAAATACAGGATTTAGAGAAGTAAATTCTACAGGATCTGAGTGATCTTTTTACTTATATCTATATTTACTAGAGAGCCTCAATACTCTAATGACTAAATTATATATAATTTATATATTTATTTAATTAATAATAGATAAATTTATATTTTTTAATTATTTAAATTATATATATATATATGTTATTGCCCATTTGACATAGGAGTCTACTCTGGTGATATTATGTCCTCCAATATATTATGCACCCTAATAAACTTATCTGGGGTCAGAAAACAGAACAGCCACCAGATAGACATAGAGGCCAGAAAATGAGAGCACACACCCCTTTAATCCTAGCATTCCAGAGGCAGAGGTCCATCCAGATCTCTGTGAGTTCAAAGCCACACTGGAAAGAGCCAGGCATGGTGACACATGCCTTTAATCCCAGGAAGTGCTGGCAGGAAGCAGAAAGGTATATAAGGCACGAAGACCAGGAACTAGAGTCTTTTTTAAGCTTTTAGCTTTCAGCAGCAGTTCACCTGAGATCCATTCACATCAGTATTCAGAAGCTTTCAGTCTGAGGAAACAAGATTAGCTGAGGAATTGGCAAAGTGAGGTTGAATGTGGCTTGTTCTGTTTCTCTGATCTTTCAGCATTCACCCCAATACTTAGCTCCGGCTTTGTTTTTCTTAATAAAACCTTTGAAGATTCGTGTTACAGTCTACAGATTTGTTTTCTCTTACTTCTGCATTATTAGTGAAAATAAGTAAAGCAAATTAAGAATACTTATTTTTACATCATGCTTCTATTGTTTCATTTTTTTTATCAGGGTCTCACTCTGTAGCCCTGACTGGACAGGAACTTGATCTGCTGACCAGACTAGCATAAAAATCATAAAGAAAAGTTTGCCTCTGGTGTAGAGTGCTAAGATTAAAGGTCTGCTATACCCTTCATGACTTCTAGTAATTCTGCAGTTACTAATGAAATAAACAGCAGCTGTTGAGATTTAGCCTCAGAGCCTGTCATTCTGCTTCCCTCACCAACTCCACACCTCCACTTTTGGACCTGATCCTCAACAGAGCTGGACTCTGGCAATAAAGTCCCAGTCAAAGTGTTTTTAGAAAGGGGAGAGAGAGAATTTTCTGCTGGACAAATGTGGTGGTATTGTGTTCTCCAAAACATTGTACACCCTAATAAACTTATCTGGGTTCAGAGACAGAAGAGCCACAATATTAAACATACAGGATAAGCAGTGGTAGCACACGCCTGTAATCCTAGCATTCCAGAGGCAGAAATCCATCTGTTCAAGGATACAGCCAAGCATGGTGACTCATGCCTTTAATTCCAGAAAGCGAGCCTTTAATCCCAGGGAGTGATGGTAGGAAGGAAAGATTTATAAGGTGTGAAGACCAGAAACTAGAAGCATTTGCCTGGTTAAGCTTTCAGGCTTTCAAGCAGCACAGTTCAGCTAAGAGCCATTCGGATATGAGGACACAGAGGCTTCCAGTCTGAGGAAACAAGATTAGCTGAGAAGTTGGCCAGGTGAGGTTAGCTGTGGCTTGTTCTGTCTCTCTGATCTTCCAGTATTCACCCCAATACCTGCCTCAGGTCTGATTTTATTAATAAGACTCTTTAAGATTCATGCTACAGACACCTTTTGGCCACAAAGACCGAATTGTTTCTAGACCTTTAGACTTCCAGGCCAGCCATGGTCCTTTGGGACTTGTCCTTTCACAGGATCTGACTGAAACTCAGATCTCTTCTCCTGATGCTTTAGTTAATGCTTAAATGAATGCTTAATTTCATGGTATATGAACTAATGGAGCAAATTTCATAATTTTGAACTGTATCATTGGTTGTGCTTGAATGAGAAAAAGAATAAAAAGAAAAGGATATGACTGCTCCTAAGTATGGTGGAGGAGAAAGTTTATTGTAGTTGTGTGGGAGAGCATAGTTAGAAGCAGGGATGTCTGAGGGAGTATAGAGTAGATAAGACCGGACTGAGCTCGGTCATGTGGAGAGAGTGGGAGGGGAAGGGAAGAGATGGGAACCGGGTGGAGCAGTCAGGAGGCCAAACATACAAAAGAGACAGGTGACCAAAATGTCTAAACTACATATGAAAGAGCCTCTGGGGGAAGGATAGCCCAGCCCCTGGGCAGAAGAATTCAGGGTAGGGGATTCAGTATGCCAGCCATACCCTGTAACAGGTAGTGACTGGAGGATTCTGGGAAAAACTGGTGACCAAATTCAGATTTGCTATGATATACTCACCTCAGCTATTTGCCCCAAGCTTGAAACTTAACATTCCAGCCTTTTGTTGATAGAAAATCAGGCAGCAGTTAGAGCAGTCTGCAGCATTTGATTGCTTAGAAATCTGCTGGAAGAGACACATATTAGCAACATAAGATAAAGCTGAGGAGGTTAGGGGGAAATTTGTTTCTTGGGTGTCCATTTGAAACCTTTTGGTCCACAGTCCTTGTCACTCTGGGAGGGTAGTCCCAAGACCAGAGAAAGGGAAAGATTCCACCCTCAGGAATAGTGAGGTGGGGAAGCAGGCTGTTGATTGAAAAGAGTATATATCTAGAGTCCGTTTTACATGTGAGAGGTGGATGGAAGTAGATGACCTGAAGCTTACAAGACTTTTTTAAGTTTATATGAAGAGGTACTAGTTTTAGATATGTTAGCATTACTACTGTTTGTAATATGTACTCATATCCATATTGTGGGAAGAACAGTAGACTCATGCCCTTGTGTCATGGTAAAAGCTTGGGGACCCAAATATGATTCTGGGTTAAAAGCATGCACACTATTTAAGGTGATCTCAGAGAGGACAGAAACATTCTGTGGAGCAGAAGGGCAATAGCTCTCTTGATCTTGATTTTAAATATGAAAATAAGCAGGGCCTCTTCTCTCTATCCAGAATACTGGATGTATATAGACTATTCTGATGTTTTAGCTCAATAAGAAGAACTCTTAAGTCTGTACCTCAAAAACAACCAAATGGAGTTTAAAATCTCAAGCTTTTGACTATGACAATAGAAGCAAAGCTTTCCCAGAGCTACATTAATAGCTTATCAGAACTGCATTGATTAATAAGACTTTGAGCTTTGAAGTCTTAACATAAATGTAGCATGGTGAGAGACAAAAATTTGAAGCATTATTCATTTTTTTTATACCTTAAATCAATATCTTATCACAATTTAAACTTTGATATCCTCACACCTTACATAAACTTGCTTTTACACAACTCAAAACCCCTTTTTGCTGTGGGATGGTCTGTATGTCAAGTGTGTTGCTGATTGGTCAATAAATAAATCACTGATTGGCCAGTGGCCAGGCAGGAAGTATAGGTGGGACAAGGAGGAGAATAAAGCTGGGAAGAGGAAGGCTGAGTCATAGACACTGCCAGCTGCCATGATGAGAAACAGCATGTGGCCGGGCGGTGGTGGCGCACGCCTTTAATCCCAGCACTCGGGAGGCAGAGCCAGGCGGATCTCTGTGAGTTTGAGGCCAGCCTGGGCTACCAAGTGAGTTCCAGGAGAGGCGCAAAGCTACACAGAGAAACCCTGTTTCGAAAAACCAAAAAAAAAAAAAAAGAGAGAGAGAGAGAGAGAAACAGCATGTGAAGATGCTGGTAAACCACAAGCCATGTGGCAAGGTATAGATTTATGGAAATGTTTTAATTTAAGCTGTAAGAACAGTTAGCAAGAAGCCTGCCACGGCCATACAGTTTGTAAGCAATATAAGTCTCTGTGTTTACTTGGTCGGGTCTGAGCGGCTGTGGGACTGGCAGGTGAGAGAGATTTGTCCTGACTGTGGGCCAGGAAGGAAAACTCTAGCTACACCTTTTCTTGGACCTTAAAACATTTCAAAGATCCTCAAAGCTTAAGCTTTAAATGTTACACCTTTTTCTATCCAAACACTCACAATGAGACAGAGGTCATTGTAACACAATTATCCTTTAAAAAATAGTAAAAAGTTATACTGAAGTATGTTTTGTGAGTTTATCTCATTTGGAGTCTGATAACAGGGTAAATGGTGACTAGACTCATTAGTAACTCCAGGAAAGTGAGGCATGTGGGCACATTTTTACATATGAAGACACCTGAGAAGGCAGCTGAAGCCTTGGGAATGCAGCTGGGTGCTTGCTGCTGATAAAGCTAGCTAGTCAAACTCCTCAGAGACTTGAGAAGGATACATTATAACTGGAAATATAATACCAATGGTCTATGTATCAAATAAAATGAGAGTGACCCATTACCTATACAGGTAACCATAGACTGCAGTGTAGTCAAAGATTTCTCCAGTCCCTCCTAGCCGGCGGTCCTACAGCCACTTACAAAATAATTACTCAGAGGCTTATATTAATTACGAACTGTACAGCCATGACCTATGACTCAATTTTCTTGTTTGCTAGCTCTTATAATTGAACTCAGACCATTTCTATTAATCTATACGTTGCCACTGTTCAATGGCTTTACCTGTGTGCCATTATATGCTGCTCCCTGGACAGCAGGATGTCTCCTCCGCCTCTGCCTTTCATCTTCCTGTCTCTTTCCTGAATTTCCTGCCTGCCTCTAAGCTGCCTTGCTATAGGCCAAACCTCTTTATTTATCAACTAATCAGAGCAACACATATACACAGCATACAGAAAGATATCCCAAAGCACTGCAGTGGTCTCCACGGTTTCAGTGGGGACAGTAGTTTTAGGTCTTCAGCTATCATACAAGACAGCATAGGTGTAGCAAGAGCCCACAAATGTATATATCTCAATTTATTAAGGGGTGCAATGGGAATACAGATTCACTAATACAAAGCAAGGTACACACACTGATGATCCGCTGCTGATCCAGCTGCCAATCTCCTCAAGACCGATGTGGATGTGTGAGACCAAAATGAGCCATCCTTGAAATAAGACCAAAATGCTTTCACCCAAAAACTAAGGCCTAAGATTTCTTCTTCTAGGAATAGGCCAATAGTTACTAAAACAAGTCAGTCCAGATTCCAGAAACCAGGAAGTATAAAGTACAGTTACAAGGTAGTGACGAGGTAATTCCCGCTGGACTATGGAATATCCTCTCCCTGGTTTCCAGGGTAACTGACCATAAAAATGCCCCCACCTGAGGGCAGCCAATGAGAAATGGTGGCGGGCAACCACTCCCTTAGAAGTAAGATTAAGCCATGATTTCTAAAAAGCCCCTAGAAGCGAGCCAATCAGAATTGTACCCATACTAGCACCCCTAAATGATGTAACCTTTTGATTTTTCCCTTTAAAAACTGAGCTTGCAGACAGGAAGGCACTTCCTCCATCCTCCACTGCATTGGATGTATTGGACGAAGTCCCTGCCTAGGCTTGTATTGCTTTTGGATATCCAGAATTAAACCTTGCTTTTACATTCCGGCATGCTCTTCTTTGGTGGTCTCTCTGGGGGTCGCGACATGGGCACAACAGACCAACTGCAAGCCATTCTCCACTACCTGACCCAGTCTTGACAACCCAAGAATATGAATGACAACTCTCCCTCCGCTCCTAAGGGGTCACATATGCAGACAAAGCCACCACCTAAGGCTTGTTCCCCAAAGCCATTTACTAAATGGAATGATTTCCCACAATACATAGGACTTTGGCTGCCAGACCCAAGTCTGAGATTTTGTTCTGTGGAGGAGCAACTTGGGGGAGTAACATTATTTTTACTAGGCAAAGTATGGCAATGAATCCAAAAATATTTAGTTTGAGGAGAGCCCTGACAACAGGTAAGGCATAGAGCAGTTTTCCCAGTGATTAGTTGCTGTGGTATGGTCTTTCTGTATGCTGTGAATATGTATTGCTCTTGTTGGTTGATAAATAAAGCTATTTTGTCCAAATGCCAGGCAGAATAAAGTTAGGCACTACATTCAAACTAAGTAATAGATGAGGAAGGGCAGGGTCAGGGCAGAACCTGCAAATATACATCAATGGATAGAAATGGGTTAATTTAAATGTAAGAGCTAGCCAATAATATGTCTGAGCTATCAGCCAAATGTTTGTCATTAATATAAGCCTCTGAGTGGATATTTGGGAAGGGGCATGTGGGAAAGATTTGTCCATTAACAGTTAGTGTTACCACAATCCAGACAGAGTTGCCCTGTGCTATCTATATTCTTTGGATGCGACAGGGTTTCTCTGTGTAGTTTTGGTACCTGTCCTGGAACTCACTCTGTAGACCAGGCTGGCCTCAAGAGCTTAAACATTTTAAATGCCGTATTCTACAGATCTCTGAAGGATTTGAGAACCACCTGTCTATTAAGTATGTCTGAATAGACAAAGTTTGCTTGCTTCTAGTCATTTGTTTAGGATTAACTTTGAAAATATATACAAGGAGCTAAATAAGTCTTATTCTTATACTTAATTACATTAGTACTTAGAATGACTATAAGTATAGTTTTGAGCATATTAAAGAATTTTATCACTTAAAAAGTGACTAACCATTAACTTGTATTTCTTAATATTCTCTAAAAGTTACAATAAGTTAGGAGCTTTCATAAGACTAGGACTTTAAATTCCAATTGTATTTAAGGTGGCTGACCATTAACTGGCATTTCTTAATCATCCTTAACAGGTTACAATAAGTGAGTAACTTTCCTAAGAGTAGGAATATATGTTCCCTCCCTGTTAGGTTTTTGCCTTAAAAATGTTTTTGTATTGCAGCTCTTTTAGTATCAAAATAAAACTTTTAGCCTCAGTATAGTCCACAGAGAGACTGGCAACTTTACTGATCCTTTTATAGTGTACCATGAATGAAAATGGGTGCAGTAAAGAAACCAAAATACACATTTTGAGCATTAAAAGGTATTTTCATGTCTAGTTTATTGAGTTCTTTACATATTTTGGAGATCAGCCCTCTATCAGATGTGGGGTTGGTGAACACCTTTTCCCATTCTGTAGGATGCTGTTTTGTCTCACTGAGAGTGTCCTTTACCTTACAGAAGTTTTTGAATTTCAGGGAGTCCCATTTATTAACTGTCAATCTCAGTGTCTGTGCGACTTCTGTTGTAATCAGGGAGTAACCTCATGTGCCAATGCATTCAAGGCTACTTCCCACTTTTTTATTCTATCAAGTTGGTTGTAATTGGATTTATGTTGAGGTGTTTGATCCACATGGGCATGAATTTTTCCAGGAACACATAAGGATGACCTCAGCTAAGACCCTTAGCAATAGTAGAGAGGGTGCCTGAAGTGGCCATCTACTGTGATCAGATTGGTGACTACCCTAATCGTCATCAGAGAGCCTTTATGCAGTAACTGATGGAATAGATGCAGAAATTCACAGGCAAGCACTAGGACAAGTTCCAGAAACCCTCCTGAAGAAAGGGAGGAGGGATTGTATGAGCCAGGGGGTCAAGTTCATTTTGGAGAAACCTACAGAGACTGCTGACCTGAGCTGGTAGGAGCTTATAAACTCTGGACCAACAATTATCGAGCCTTTATAGGACCAACCTAGGCCCTCTGCATGTGTATGATAGCTGTGTAGTTTGGTCTATTTGTAAGGCTCCTAGCAATGAGATCAAAACCTGTCTCTGGTGCTTAGCTGGCTTTGGGAACCTGTTCCTCATGTAGAATTACCTCAACCAGTCTTAATCCATGGAAGGAGCTCAGACCTGCCTCAACTTGATATGCTATGTTTTGTTCAAGACCATGGGTGTCTTGTCCCTTTCTGAATGAAGACAGAGGAGAAGTGGTGGGAAAAGGGGTTGATTGGAGATGTGGGGAGGTAATGCGAGGAGGGCATGGACGCAAAACTATAGTTAAAATGTAAACTAAATTTTAAAATTTAAATAAAAGTTTTATTTATAGAAAGGCAATATAATGTTTCCATATAAGCACACATTTGTGGAATTATCAAGTTTGATCATTAATACATATAGCTATTTATAAAAAAAAATGAGAGAGGACTAATGTGAAAGAAAAAGAAAGTTACAGAAGGATTGTGAATGTAGAAAGGATATAACAGGAGGAAACATTTGGAATGAGCTACTTGAGTCTGGAGTCTACTTAACAGAAAGTTGGAATGGATGAAACATTACTTATTTAGAGACAGGAATGGAAAGGAGAAAAAAAGTGGAAAAAAGGCTCAATGTGCTGCTTCACCTCAGTTTCCTTGCCATAAAAATAATAAATAAATGAATAAATGAATAAATAAACTAATAAATAAAACCTTATTGAAGCATGACAGTAATACTGAACCACTGGCACCTCCAACAAAACACTAGCAGGAGAAACCTGCAGAGGAGGAAAGCCAGGAGCACCTCTGACTGTTCCTGGATAAGGGCGGCACCTGTGACATTTCTTAGTGCTGATGTGTCCTCTGTTCATTATTACATCTTCTTTAAACTTGAGAAGCAACAGCAAATCTCCAAATTATTTTAGATTAGAATGGAATTTTTACAAAGATAAATTCCTAAGGTTGCAAAGTTATACTCAAACTAAAAGAGTTAACAAGAGATCTATGTCAAAAATTGTAAAATCCTGATCTTATAAAAGCTACTAGCTTGTTGTAAACTGTTAAAGATAATTAAGACATGTAAATTAATGACCAATCACCATATGAGGATCAAATCCTTTAAAGTGCTCAAAGCTAAGTTTGTAGTCATACAGAGTACAAATGTGATTCATTTTAAAAACAAGATTTGCCCTTCTATATATGTTCTCCAATTTAAGCCTAAAAAAATAAACTAAAAAAAGTTGGCTTAAAATCAGTTATACTTAATAGCTGGTTGCTTGATCAAATTATGCATCTATCCAAAAACTCACTAGGAAAATAAGAAATTATATCTAATAAATGGATCTTTAAGAAAAAGAAATTTTATACTCTTTTATTATTCAAACGTTGTTTTGAAATTTACATTTTTATACAAAATAACAAAAAATGAGTGATAAGAAACAACATAAACAAACTTGGATGCATTTTTAAAAACAGGAGTAAATTGAAATCAGAAAGTTTTTAAAATATTTCTTCTTGTTAACATGATGGCCAAAAAAATGCAACGTAATTATATGTTCTTAAATCTCATGGGAGACCAATGGGGAGTTACACCAAAAATTCAATCAATAAAATTAGATTATTGTAGTGAGTAGCCATTCCAGCTTTGATCTGGAAGTTCCAAGCCCCTTTGAGGCTTCAGTAACTGTCACGCCTACAAGGCAGGGCTGAGAGAGGACCATAAAGACACAGAATCTGGATGGACCAGCACTCTTGGTTTCTGGACCTTTTCGCTGGAGGTAGACCTAGCAGAGTTCTCCAGAGAACACCGCCAGACTGTGCCACACCTTTCCCAGACCCTGTTACCTATCCCTTCACTTGTAAGTTACCCCAAAATAAACCTTCCTTTTAACTACATGGAGTGGCCTTAATAATTTCACCAATATCTGGTGCCCACATGGGGCAAATTATTGAGGGGCAGGTGTTTTATTCTCGAGGGAAAAAGAAAACAGACAGGAAGGATGTCCGATGCTGCATCGCAAAACTCTCTTCTGTAAAATTTTCTATCTACTATCCCTTTGTCAGTTTCTATCTGTGAATAAGTATAAGGTATAGTGTAGTAATATAGTGTATTAAAACTTACAAGTGTAAGATCGTGTACAAAAAAATAAGTAAGGCAACTAGACAGAAAAACTCCAGTTTTCTAACTTTGGGGGCTATGAACACAAACTGGGGGAAAAATCTTTCTTTGGGCTTTACAGGTAGGAAAAAAGCTCTTCTTTGAGGTTATGGGGAAGAAAAATTTTCCTACAGAAGCTTTTGACCTGGGGGTAGCTGAAATGCTAAGTCCAAGCAGCAGGAGAAAGTGTTTCCTCCCTGGGGCAAAAAATGGGAGTGTAAAAAGCCAAAGTTTAAAGTTTAGAAGTTTTGGGAGAAGTTGGTCTTTCTCTCTTTTGGGGAAAAAATCTTTCTCTTAAACTAAAGCTTTTCTTGGACAATTTGGGGGGAAAATCTCTCTAAAAAGCCTTAATCTTTCTCTCTTAAAAAACTTAAAAACTAAAGCCTTTAACTTTCTCAAAAGGACAAATTAGAATCACCTGAAGATATTAGTATGGAGACCACCTGTGATTAGCTCTAAGGGAAAACAACAAACCTCTTAAGACAGCAAAACCTCTCTAAGTTCTCTTTCAAGGTTTAAAAATCCACCCTGCAATGCAGGAGGCAGGGATGGAGTTCCTAAAAACCTCTTCTAAGCTCTGTCTCCTCAAGCTAGTAAAGACAGTGGGTCAGAGTACCCTGAGGGAAACACTTGGGAGAGTGTGGGTAAAGAGCTACAGAGAGCCCAAAAGGGCAGGAAAATTTACCTGAGAAAAGCAAAAAAGCCAAGCTTTTCAGTTACAGCTGAGCTGAGGCATCAAGGGTTTTGTTTGAGTGAGCATTTCAGAATGAAAGGGTGCTCCTAATCATCCTAATGCAAAGATCCCCTGAAGCAATGCAAACTCTGTTAGCATTGTATCCTAGCTTCTGACCAAAACCCAGAGGTGACTGGCCAGGTCTCTGAGTTGGAGTGCATTTGGGGATACTAGGATTCCTGCAGTTGTATACTTCCTGGAGCACAGAGCTGAGGCAGGAAGGTGCAGGACCCCGTGGAAGATTGCTAATGAACAAACAAAACTAAAGCCAGTGGGAACGGCACAGTTGTCTGCTTTCCTACAAGTCCCGGGTTGATAGATCACAGCTGCAAAAAGAAATCTGAGAAAAGCTTTCCTATCAGATTAAGGACTTTTCTGGGAAAACAGTAAAGCTGAACTATGTCTGAAGCAGTTGTACTGCTGTGTCAGAACATGTCTGGGAAAAGAGCCCAGCCATGGCAGAGTAGAATCCAGGAGTAAAGCTTTCTTTTCTGTCAGAGAAAGCATCTCTTTGAGAAAAGCTTTGTTTCAACTGACTACTTGAGATGAGGGAGTGTAGCCCTGAGGGGTGATTGCCTCTGGTATAAGCTCTGACCTTGAGCACCCAGACAAACAAACCCAACCCACTGGAGGACTGGGCCAGGTGAAGGCCAGATGAAACAAAACACCTGTCCTAATGGGAGTTGAGAAATGGCAAAAACCTCCCGTGTTAGATTTTTCAGTCTGTACGCAAACCACACAGACTCCTAAAACAGAAATGGACAAAAAGCCCCTACCTTCGGTAGCAGGGAAAGCTACCACTCTAATGTCAGAAACTGTTTCTGGGGTAGAGGGAATAAACTGAGACCAAACTGGGTACTGTCAGGGAGAAAGACTCTAAGAAACAGAGGGGACAAATTCCTCCCCAGAAAATGCATGACCTGTGAAAGCTGCTAAGAATTTGAGGCAGATTAGTGGGGGGAAAGCCCCTACACCCTAAGGCAGCTAGCAGAGGTACAGAGCTGTAGACAGATACCTGAAGCTCTGCATCTGAGGGGGAAAGGAACAAGCAAAATGAGAATAAAATCAGTGGGAGAAAATCTCTCCGAAGGAACTATGGAAAAGCTGTAGTAAATGTTTTTCACTGACTGGCTAAAGCAAACACAAGCCCAAGTGAAGTTGCTATCAGGAATGCCAGCCTCAATGCCTGCCAACAAGGGAGCTGCAATTCTGATTTGGGGCCAGTGTCAAATGAAGGAGAGACATCTGTTGAAGCCAGCTGAGGAGAAAATAGAAATCTCCCGATGTGCCATAGCTGAAAATGTAAAATGCTTGTTCATACCTCCCAATGCAAAAGCAAAAAACTTGGTTCAAACTTCCCAGGCAAGAATTTGTAAGCAAGTCTGGTAGAAGAGATCCAGTGGACTCTCAGACCAGAAAAGAACTATGGGAAATGAAGTTCAAAAGCTAGCTTGCAATAAGGGATTGATATAAGGGAAATGCATTCTGGGAAAGGTAGTTTTTCCACTAAAGATGGCAACATTGCCCTGAAATACTTTTATCAACTCGAAAATACATTCATGGTAAATTTAAAATACAGCTTTTAAAAGAATAAGGAGGAAAATCATCTAAGAGTTTAAGTGTCAGTTCCAATGAAAAATTGAAAGGATACAGAACTAGGTGCTTCGCGGTTGGTAAAATGCCTTATTTACCCTAGTAGTTGTGCAAACTTTTTACGGTAGCTGGATGACAAAAAGCTACCTTTAAGAGCAAACAAGCCACTTAAAATCCTCAAGAAAGCAAGAGAAATCAGTTTATACACTAAACATTGTTTTAGATATGAAGAAACTTATGGGAAAATAAAGTTCTTTGGCTTTTGAACTGCCTGCAATGAGTAATTCCTTTGCAAATCTAATAAGGAGACAAGGAAACAGGCATTCAGAAAGAAATGACTGCTTTATAGATGGGAACAAACTTCAGAAAATCTAGCTGTCTTAAAAAAGAGTTGCTTCACCTAAAAGTTCCTTATAAGAAATCAATGCTAAATACCACAGCTGCTAATAACATCAGGACTTAAATCTAATGATGAAAATACTAAATCCTGAAAGTGCTTTTTCTCAGAGTAAGCTAATGAAGGATATGTTTCATGAAAGAACATCTATGTTCTTGACTCTTTTGAATAGTAGCAGTTTTCATGAAAATACTGGGCTAGTAAAAGTATCAGAAACATCACCGTTGTTAAAGAACTCATGGCAAATACAGCTTTAAAAAATTAAGAAGGGGGGAAATTGTACCACAGTTTGAGTATAAAAACCAACTAAATTTTTGTGATATCAAGGTTCCATTCTACAGTCTGGGGATAGGAGGAGTATAAAGAGGCTTCCAGACTACTGAGGAGTTTGAGACAATTGTAAATATGTTTCAACAAAATTTTCAGACCTGCTGAAAGCTGCAGGTCTGGAATCTGACTCCAATTTAGACAACTATCTTCTGTTGGGAAATTGACTGTTATGGAATGACTAGCTAAGCAATTGAGAAACAGAATATTCCTTACAAGGTTTTTCTCTTTTTTCATTTTGGGTTTGCTGTAAACTGAGATAGCTCTTAATAGAGTTGGTATAAAACATCTGAAATGCATAGCAACAGAAGTCACTAAATCCCAGAGTTAAGAGAGCCATTAAAGAATTAAACTCTAGTTTCTCCAGAACTTTGAGAATGATAAGCTCTGAACTTTAGAAATGATTTGTGTACTTTGTCTAGTTAAGAGAATCTAATACAGAGAGTGGTGATAATTAAGAGTAAAGAGTAGAAAATTATTCTGTCTTTTTAGAAATTGTTAAATCTCTAAGTGTTAAGAAATCTTTAGGTGTTTGCTAAGTTAGATATATGCTAATGGTAGCCCTATAAGTTTGTAAAACAGAGCTATAGAATTTCTTTATGAATATAAGCTTGCAAGAAGTACCTAAGGTAGTCCTAAAACATTTAGTAATAAGCTTGTAAGAAGTAAAGATGCTAGTTGTAAATATAAGTTTAAATAAGCATAAGATGAATATAAGTAAATAAGAATTACATTTGTTAAGGTAGTCTTAGAGTTTCCTTAAGGATATAAGTAAATAAGAAGTATATGAGTTTATTTTAAATAAAAAAGACTAAATGTTGAATGTGAGTCTATATGTTTTGCAAGATATGTTACATGTGGGTTTGTGAAGTAGTGTAAATATTGAGTGTGAATCTATGCTTAATGTACATGGTAAAAAAAAAAAACAAAAGGGAGAGAGACACAGAAGTTAGTGTCATAGTAGACTGCAAAGCAGGCAGTCTGAATAGTTTCAACAGCTCCAGAAGCTGCTAAGAAGCTAAGATTGTGGACGCCAGAACCAGCCATAAGGCATCCAAAGCTCAGATCCGTGGAAATTGACACAACACAGAAAAACCTGAGTTAACATTAAAAATGGTGCGGTTTAGAATACTACTGTACCTAAAAAGGTCTCTGGCTTGAGAATAAAAGTTGCAGAGACTCTTGTTTGAACTAAAATTGTTAACTGCAAAAAGTTTTGGTTGTAAAATGTCTCTTCATATTTGCAAGTGAAAGCCTGATATCAGAATTTACTTTTTTTGAACTTTTTGAACTTAAAATAATGAGATAAAACTTCAAAAAGATTTTGGTTATGGATTTCTTTATATTTGGAAGGCTAGTACCAGAATTTATCATTTGAATTTGGGACTTAAGAAATGAAATGAACAATAGATTTCATTGCAATGGGACAATTTTGAGTTTACTTGTAGTAATGACCTAGGAACTGTTTTCTGGAATTGGGTTAAAAATGGAACTGTTTAAATGAAGAAATTTATTTCTACCTAGAATCAAGATGCAGTTTTATGTATGCATATATGCTTTATTAACTGGTGATTCATGAATTGCTTTATGAACTGTTTATGTAAAAATGGAATTACTTATGGAACTGGTTTTGTGTTACAAATGGAACTGTTTAAATGGAAAAGTTTGGGTTCCTCTAACTAGGTTTGAGATTTTATTTAAAAAATTATAAAGAAAAGGAGGAGTTATGAGTAAATTAGGGTTGAATTATGTTTGCAGAAATTATGTTTGACCTATTGCTATTAATGTGCCCTGGTTTTGTGGAGTTAAGGAAATGTTTAAGTTTGATGTGAATACATCAGAAGTTTTTCCTATGTTCTATTAGCAAGAAAATTCAAATGCTTAAGAGTTAAAGTTGTAAGACTGAGAAAATTGTTAACTATATATAGCACCATATATGCTAATTCAAATGGTTCTGTTAAGAGTTTGCTTTAAATTGTAAGATTGGGAGAATTGTGACTATGTAGAGCAATATTTATGTTAACCTGTTAATGGTAATGATGAAGCTAAGGGATTCTTTAAGTTTGTAGTCACCTTAAGAGTTTTTGGTTTAAAGAGGGCTTGATGCAGCTAAAGACTGCTGTAGTCATCTTGGACCTAATTCAAAAGAAATGCCATCTTTATCATCCTCTACTCCATACTGGGAGGTATAACAGCTATGGAGATTGCTGTAATAATGACTTATTTTTTATATAATAAGAAAGCAGGAGGTTGGGGATTTAGCTCAGTGGTAGAGCGCTTGCCTAGCAAGCACAAGGCCCTGGGTTTGGTCCTCAGCTAAAAAAAAAAAAAAAAAAAGAATAAGAAAGCAGGAAGCCCGTTTTCAGGTTCCTCATGGCTTTACCCATCAAGTCCTCATAGAGGATGATTATGGGCCACGGGCCTGAATGCAGGTGTCTGGAATGGTCTGCACCTGGCTGTGCTGGGGGAGGAGGTATTTTGATCCACCCCTTGGCGTCTCTATAAATACCCGGGGAGAGACAGTCGGGGCCCATTGGAAAAGGTTCCAGGCCCTCTCGAGGCTATCCTTTATTTTCTATCTGTTTATCTCCGCAATATTCTCAGCAATATAAATCCTTCTATCTAATAGTTCCTGCTGCTCACACTCAAGAAAATTCTGGGGAGCTGTAAGGTTGGTGGGTCAACACCCCACAACTCTGATACCTACTGAATCTTCTCCAGCACCCAAACACAGACTTTTAATCAAACCTCAACTCTCTGAACACTCAGTTTTCAGTGTGAGCATCTGAAAGCACGCACACAAAATTCTGATAATCTGTCAAGTTTAGGAGTGGAGAGATGGCTCAGCAGTGAAGGGCACATATTGCTCTTGGAGAAGACATGAGTTTCATCCCCAGATCTAACATGGTGATGCACAATCATGCCTACATCCTCTTGCCTAGGATCTGATGCCCTCTTCTGTCTTCTGTGTGCACCAAACACTCATGGAGAACATATATACATGGATGCAAAACACTCATACAGTTGAAATAAAATAAGTAAATTCAGTAAATTAAAAACACAACCCCCAAATCTCTAATATGTCACCATGGATAAACAGCCAGGCAAACATAGAAATGTGACAAATATCTGTAGGCAAAACTATAAGTTGATGAGCCATCAGTAAACCAGGCCTTAGCCACAGGATTTGACCATTCTGTTGGTCGCTGCAGTTGATAATTGCCTCTCTTGGAGGAGGGGTGAGGCACTTTAGGTTCTAAACTATTTCTTCAGTGCTAACCATATCCCAGTCACTAAGGAACTCTGATATGTACCATTTCCACTGTAATACTTTTTCTTCCATGCTGAGGACTCTGCCTTTGAAGAGATCCAATCCATCATTGTAAGGGGTGCCCAGATCACCATAGGATAGTTGGCCTTCACTATCAGGTTCTCCATGCCTCAAAAAAAAATGTAGAGATTTTTTTTCTGAGAGTATATTTATTCTCCTTATATGGAAAGTGTTTGCAATAGAATTCATATGGTAAATGTAGGTGGACTCTTTTTGCTTTGTGAAGAGTGCATAGATGCAAATTAAGCAATAAATATGATAATATCTATCGTCAGGATTTACCGTTGGTAAATTATCATTTGAAATTTTAAAAAAAAATTTTTTTTCTTGTCTGAAAAAGAAAGGCATTTGTTACTCTTTATATTAGCTTGGATTGAATGACCAAGCTGTCTGATGAACTGTCACCTCTTCTTATTAAGCATGTCCTTCCTTTTCAAAAATTACTTTATGAATGCTGACAGTATTCACCACTATTTTTCTCCTGTGAAAGCAAAGGTAAAATCTCTTTTCCAAAGGAACACATATCCCAGTTTCCATTCTGAGGTTAACACATCTTTAAAATATACAAACTAATTTAATTCAGAAGTTCTTTGTACTATACAATATCTCTCTGTGCCTATTGTCTCTTCTCATGGGCATATAAAAATTTGAAGTTAATAAAACACTTAGATCACTGTGTAATCTAACTTTGGGAGTTTTGATGCTGACAGATAATGATTGGATCAAATTTGATATTTTGGCCTCTAGAAGGCCCACTCAGAACATTTCCCAATGTCAAAGGGTTACCTTGTCTGTCCCTTCATGATCTGAATTCAGCCGTACAATGCCAGCCTTTGTCACACCTTCTGCATACTCCAGAAGGCTGAGACCTTTTTTAATTATCTCTAGAAAAAATGATGGGCATTCTATGCAGGGGCTTTACCCATGAGCCACAACATCCCTGGATTTATAAAATATTGCACAGTACTCATGTTTATTGCCATAACTGAGTTTTGAGTCCAGAAGTTCAAAACTATCTACTAAGCCCATCTGCCACATTCCTGCCATCACCCCATGTTCCACACTGGTTATGTTTCCCTTTCACAGTGAGCTTACACTCCCTGGTGGATACTTGTTATGTAGGTGGCATATCAGAAGTTGTAACATGTGAAGTGTTGCAGAGTAATGGGAATCACAGGGAGAGTGTATGGAGTTATGGTGTGATGGGGCTAGCTGAGCACCATTGGTACTGTCCAGGCTGATTTCCCAGTGCAGGAGTACTGGTCATCATCCTGCAGGCTGAGGAAGGTGGTCCCTAAGGCTTTATCTTGCAGAGGTGAATGATGGGAGATTGAATCCCTGAGCTGTATCCTCAACAGCCCTGGGCTTGCATCAGCTGAATCAATAGCAAGACATAACCACACACCTCTGCACCTAAATCAAAACCCGAACTTCAGTGGTCATAAATGGCTGAAGCATAGACATGTCCCTGAGGCACCTGGCCCAGGCTAGATCCAGCAAACTATCCCTCTCTGTGCAGAGATGGTTTTCTGTTTGTCCCATTAAATGATCGTGCTCCGCAAAGCAAGCAGTAACTAGATTCTCAGCAGCAAGACTGTCATTTGGCTTCTCAGTGCCTCCTCCTCCAAGAGCTAGCCAGGATAGCCTGCTGCACCTTCAAAGCCTCCTTTAGCAGACAGGCTTCTTTGGGAAGTTGTGTAATCTGGAGGGGGCAGGGGTTTCATGAGAGGACACCCTGAGCCAGGATGCAACCATGGACCTCTTCCCTGGAATATCTAAAGGGTACCAGATTCAGGTCAGGAGCTGACCCAACTCAGAACCTGTGTTTGAATACCCCAGGTGCTGAAATTGTTCCTCATTTAAATGTTTGGGAAGGAAAAAATTGAAACAATTAATTTGTTACCCCTAAAGGGATTCCAGATCACGTTTTGATGTTCGTCAAATCGTGGCATCCAGATTGGCCTTTTCAGAGGGGAAATATTCAGCTTCTAGGATTTGAACTTGATCTCAGGTAAAACAAAGTACAAAAGGGGTGGAATATATAGGGCCAGAATGACAAACAGGAAAATTAAAGCAATATGTGGACAATACAGCCATGAGTTTATTGGGATGTGATTTGTTACCACATTCAAAAACACAGATTATCTTTTAATGACTCAAGGCCCTGTGTACTCACAGCACAAATAAACCGGGCACTGTCCACTGTCTGAACTTCAGGTCAGCAAATACTTTGTCTATTTGGGTCTAAATAGAAAGCCACAATGCCTCCCATGTCCTTAGGGTCTCCATTGGCATATCTTGGGGTATTCTAGAGTCTGGAGATGCCTTGCCATGCCAAATAACCCATAAAGTCAACTTGGAGTATAATATCAATTTATGAAATGCCCAACTTTGACCTGTGACCTCCACACATGCACATTCACATAAAGAACACACACTAAATGATACAACTGAGGGCTAGTGAGATGATTCTGGTGGTAAAGATACTTGCTGCCAAGCCTGTTTTTCTATCTGAGATCCTTCCCTGGGAACCACATGGTTGAAGGAGAAAATGGATTCAGGTAAGTTGTCCTCTGATTCCCACACATGCATGCTCTCGCCCCTACATTAAGAAATACATGCAGACTTAAAAATTTTATTAGAATACACAAGGGATACATGGGTTCAATCCTGCTAATGGTCCATTTACTGTCTTTCCCCATTGTTGAGTGACTTCACCTCCCTATGCCTGTTATTCAGACAGATGTAACTGCACCACACTTGTTACCATAGTTACAACAACCAGTTGGAACAACACCCAGAATTGCTCTCGACACGATTGTCTTCCTTCTCTGTTTCAGTTTACAATGTCAGAAGTGGAAGGATTTTGCAATACTTTACCATCTGGGAGGTTTTTCAATTTTGTGTAATCTCAGCGAAGTGTGAGCAAGAAGGAAGCCTCTTTTTCATCATTCTCCTTCTCTTTTCCTGGGACTCCTGAGCACAGCTCTGGCCCAGCATGCTCACTCACCCTCTTTATGAGGCCACTGAAGCTGCAACTAAGCCACGACCATGGTCTTGGTAGTGTATCTCTCTCTCTTCATAAGCAATGCCTGACAATGCATTTGTGGCGCTAGCGCACATGAGACTCTAAGGACATTTTGATCCCAAAGAGGACTGAAATCCTGGGCCTCTTCCCATCCTTCCATGCTGAAATGCAGGCATTCCATTTCAAGCAAGGTTCTGGAATATAATCCAACCCCGGAAACATTCTGATCTTGTCATGCACTTCTGGCTACTACCTGTGAGCTCCAGGACACAGTTAGGCCACTCTGTGCTCTGGCTTGCTCATTGCCTAGTCCAGCCCTGTTCTCCAGGTACTTAGGAAGCTAAGCCAAGGGGCAGAATTCAAGGGCTACAGTGTGAGTTCTAGGCCAATTTAGGCAACTGAGATAGACTCCATCTCAAAACACACACACACACACACACACACACACACACACACACACACACACACACAGACAGTTTATTTTAACAAAAGTTTGTGTTTGCAGTTTTGCTTTGGTTTTGAGGCAGGTTCTCAGTGTAGACCTGTATATGAAAAACTCGGCTACATCTATGTTTTCATATCAGATGTTGTTCATTGGATAGAATACTTGCTCAGCACACACAAGACCTCTACATAAACAGGGCATGGTAGTAAAACCTGTCATCCCAGTAATTGGAGTTGGAAGCAGAAACATCTGAAGTTCAAGGTCAGCCTGAACTTCATCACCCTGTTTAAAAAAACAAAAACAAAAAAAAATCAACAATTAAGAAAAAAAATATCAGGGCTCAGTGTTCATCATGGCATGGCTCATCAGGTAAAAGTGCTTGTAACCAAGACTGACGGACCTGGTGTGGTCCTCAGAACAGACATGGTAGAAAGGAAGAACTGGGTCACACAGGCCGACATCTGATTTCAAACTATATTATTCATGAGAACTCACAAAGGTAACAATAATAAAATGAATCTTAAAAGAAATAAAAAGGGATGAGAAATTGTTTAGCAGTTTAGTACCTGGCGTGGACTGCACGGTGACCATTGCTGTTTGACAAAGTTCCAGCATTTCCACATTGCCAATCTTAATTCTCCAGCATCATTTTTATTTCAATTTTAATAATTCTCACTATATGTTATGGAGTTTCCTTATGCCTTTTCCTGTGGGAAATTTATTTTGCTGGCTACACTGGAGGACGGGAACATATACATAGGCAAGGCAGTCTCTTTAAACAAAATTCTTGGAAAAAATCCCTACCACCATGGAACCACACAATGTCATTACTATGCCTACTCCCACACATGAAGCCCCATTGTGTCCCCCTGATTACACCAAAAATAGAACTTAATGATTTACTAACTGGACACACCTAGTTCCAGAGATGAAAGCAACTATAAAAGGAAACAATGGGTTCACATCCAGAAAGGCATGAAGATACTTGCTGAATTTACCACTTCTTGCCCCAGGAAAAATGCTGTAATGAGGTTGATGGCTGCTTTTATCCTGGAATCATTAAGTCTGTTTTTAACCTGCTTGAGTCTAAACTAAGATTTAGTTATAGAGTATAAAATGTGTAGTCATTTTTCAATAAAGCAGCTGATATACTGCTTCACGCTCAGACCATGGCATTCTCCTTCCTCTACTGATGCCTGACCTCTTCGTTGGGACCTGAACCCATATGAAAATGGACTCCAGCAAATACCTCTTGTAGAACACACAATTCAGTTTCCAACACCCACATGGCAGCTCACATCAGTTCACATCTGAAATTATCACATTGATTACATCCATATGGTACTGTCCAGTATGAATTCTTTGATGACTGTGAAGATTACTCTTCTTTGCAAATGTTTTTTCACATTGGTCATATTTACAGGGTCTCCCCAGTATGAATTCTTTCATGACTTAGAAGGCTACTCTTATGTACAAAAGCTTTACCACATTGACTACACTTATAGGGTATCTCCAGTATGAATTCTTTCATGAATTTGAAGACTAGTCTTCTGTGCAAAGGCTTTACCACATTGATTACATTCATAGGGTTTCTCTCCAGTATGAATTCTTTCATGGGTGAGAAGATGACTCTTTTTTGCAAAGGCTTTACCACATTGATTACATTCATAGGGTTTCTCTCCAGTATGAACTCTTTCATGACTTTGAAGACTAATCTTTTGTGCAAAGGCTTTACTACATTGGTCACATTTATATGGTTTCTCTCCAGTATGAATTCTTTTATGAACTAGAAGGCTACTCTTCTGTACAAAGGCTTTACCACATTGATTACATTCATAGGGCTTCTCTCCAGTATGAATTCTTTCATGGGTGAGAAGATAACTCTTTTTTGCAAAGGCTTTACCACAATGATTACATTCATAGGGTTTCGCTCCAGTATGAATTCTTTCATGACTTTGAAGACGACTCTTCCGTGCAAAGGCTTTACCACATTGATTACATTCATAGGGTTTCTCTCCAGTATGAACTCTTTCATGAATTTGAAGACTACTCTTCAGTGCAAAGGCTTTACCACATTGATTACATTCATAAGGTTTCTCTCCAGTATGAATTCTTTCATGGCTGAGAAGATAACTCTTCATTGCAAAGGCTTTACCACATTGATTACATTCATGGGGTTTCTCTCCAGTATGGATGCTTTCATGACTGTGAAGATGACTCTTTGTTGTAAAGGCTTTACCACATTGATTACACTCATACGGTTTCTCTCCAGTATGAATTCTTTCATGGGTGAGAAGATAACTCTTTTTTGCAAAGGCTTTACCACATTGATTACATTCATAAGGTTTCTGTCCAGTATGAATTCTTTCATGATTTTGAAGACTATTCTTCAGTGCAAAGGCTTTACCACATTGATTACATTCATAAGGTTTCTTTCCAGTATGAATTCTTTCATGGATGAGAAGATAACTCTTCATTGCAAAGGCTTTACCACATTGATTACATTCATGGGGTTTCTCTCCAGTATGAATTCTTTCATGACTTTGAAGACGACTCTTACGTGCAAAGGCTTTACCACATTGATCACATTCATATGGTTTCTCTCCAGTATGAATTCTTTCATGACTTTGAAGATTACTCTTTCGTGCAAAGGCTTTGCTACATTGATTACACTCATAGGGTTTCTCTCCAGTATGAACTCTTTCATGACTTTGAAGATTACTCATTCGTGCAAAGGCTTTACCACATTGATTACACTCATAGACTTTCTTTCTTGTATGAAATCTTTCATGACTGTGAAGATTTCTCATCTTTGCAAAAGCTTTATCACATTGATTATATTCATATGGTTTCTCTTCAGTATGAATTCTTTCATGTCTGTGAAGATCACTCATCTGTACAAAGGCTTTACTACATTGATTACATTCATAGCATTTCTCTTGAGTTTGAATTCTACGTACTTGATGCTGAAGACTGTAACATTCAAAGGCTTTATAACTTTGATTATACCCATAGGGTTTTCCTTTCAAGTGACTTCTTTGATATACTTCAAAAGAGCAATCAGATCTGAAGGCTTTACCATGTTGATTACATTTATAGAGAGCCTCTTCATTATTCGTTCTTTGGTGTGTTTGACGATGCCTGTCAAGCCTAAAACCTTTAGTAGATGACTCACATTTAATATTTTCTCTTCCCACATGAGCTTTTTCACATCTTTGAAGAGAACTTGAAGAACTCAGGGTCTGACCACACTGATTGATTTCATAAGATTTTCTTATACTGTGAGCCACACTACATGTGCACAGTGAACCAGTAGAGAGAGATGAATTTCCATATTCCTGGTACTCATAAGGTTGTTCTTCAGTGAGAGTTTCTTGATGAATTCCCACTGAAGTTGGAAAACCAATTAAGTGTAAATTTCTATCATAGTCATCATGTCTTCTCATAGTGGGGACTACCACATATCTTCCAGTTGTTCTGAGAGAGACAGAACTACAATGCTTCTTTCCGTATCCCTTATGGTCACATGGCTTGTATCCAGAGTGACAGATGACACACCGGCTAAAGGAAGATAACAAATAAAGGGTTTTCACATTGCATTCACTCAGTCAAATGTTTTGTGTGTCATACAGATGTGGAATAGAGATTCATGTTTCTACACCAAGACAGCCTCTTGTTCTCTCATACAGTGCTCCTCTCACTAAACTATGCTAAATCACTCACTACAAGTATATGAGCAACACTAGCTTTAATACCAAAGCTTTGCTTCTAAAAGGTCTTGGCCATACACTAATAGCCTCATCAATCATATGATAATTGGAAGGCATGATGGTAATTGGATGGACAGTTCAACAACATGCCTCTCACATGGCTACGATTGAAAGTGTGACATCTACTGTGGCATTATTTCCTTGTCTTGTCCTTAAAGGAATGCTTTGTAAACAGTGATCAGCTACCTGACATTGGAGTACATGGTATTGTGACAATTTAATAATCATCACAAAGCTGTGCTTATTTACACAGTTGCTTCTCATTAAAAGTTCAGGGCACATTAACATTTTTTCAAACTGTTTGAAATCTCCTGCTCAGGCAGCCCCATTGCAGAAAGCCCACCATCCATGGCTCTTCTCCCAGAGATGTCTGGAACAATGCCTACCAGCTATTTAAGACCCAGCCCATACATCTGCCATGGGTGCTCTCGTGAATTGTCTCCTGCTTTCCTGAGAGCCACCTGGGACTGCTCTGCTTTGCACTGCTCTTTTTATTAAATCTGGATTTATTAACTCAGTTTGATTTGGCTTATTGCATCGGTGAAGGAGGAACCCACCAACCCGAGATCCAAGACATATCTTTGGTGCATTGGCCGGGGTGAATAGTCCTTCCACAACCATGAGGTGTGGCTGTGGATGGCCATTCACTCTCTCTCCCCACTCCACCTTTGCCACACTGAATGAACAGCTCAGTAAGCCTCCCATTCCCAAACAAAAATGTCTTAAGAAGTCCAGGACCTCTTCCAACCTCTAGACTGCCTGCTGAGCCACTGCAGTGCCAGGTGACTCCAGCCTGTTTCAGGGAGCAACAGTCAATGCCCTTGGAATTCCCCTGTGTGAGAGAGACTTCACCAGAGACTACCCCACACAGCTCCCAGATGCAATTTGTGTACCTGCCCTCACAACCACATCTCCAATAAATGGCTTGTGAATGGGTACTTGCTGAGTCCAATTTCTTTCCCCAGAATCTCTGGGGTTGTCTCCTCCAAATTGGGGTTGCAAGAATACTGCCCCCATACCTCTCTCTTCTCTGTTACTCTGCATCTTGTTCCCAGCGTGTAGTTTGGCCACACTGTGATTCTAATGCCCCTATTTCTCTCCCTCCCCATTCTGTTGGTCTGTCTTCCTGCCTCACTCCTTCCTGGTATATGATCCGGTCACACCAAGATTCTCCCCGTAAGACATCCATTCTGTTTTTTCCTGTCTGCTCTCACACCCTGAACTATTGCATAAATGTCTCCAGCCTGTTTGTCTGATTGTTTGCTCCCTCATTCTTTCCTCCCTCCCACCAGAGATGCTGCCGCCACACCACCACCACCACTAACCTCCACGACCTCCATCACCACCACTGCCACCACCACTGCCACCACCTCGCTGCAGTCCGGGGGATCCGTGTTCCCATTCTCCCCACCCCTAAAATTCCACCTGCCCCCTCCACCCTTAAACCTGTCCTCCTTCAATACACTCTGCTACATCTTCCTCCCTCCTAAAAATCTCTTTTTCCAAAATTCTCAACTTGCTGCTTTGACTTGCTCAACAGGGCAGCACGTGCTGCTACTCTGTTTTTCAGTTTCCCTCTGCAGCGCCTTCTCTGGGATCCCGGTCTCAGGCTGCCAGACCTGCTAGGAGCCTCATTAAAAAAAAAAATTTGTTTCTTTTAATGATCCTGTTTACTTTTTATGTGTGGTGGAAATGTCTGAATGGTGTGGCCACACATGTGTGTTTCTGACTAGTTTTCAATGCCTGAGTTTACGTGTCCTGAATGTTACTTGCTAATTGGGTATAGTATAAAAACTGTAAGGCTTATGACTCCAGATTGAAACTGTTCTGAAGAACATCACCAGCTGCCATTTTGATTGTGTTTAAAGAAATACTTCACCACCATCGTTACTAAGGGTAACCACTTGGACTGGCCCCACCAAGGAGACATTAGGTCTCCAATATAATTTGAGTTAGGATATATTTCTGTTCTGTCCTAAAAACAAGGTTTATTAAACAGGATTTAAAACAATGCTGCTTTTGATCATTGATATTAAAATACAAATTGTTTGCAATGTTAAAACTTGGTTTTGCCTGATATATCTTAGGATCACCACTGAAAACTACAGACTGGATCTTCTGGCTTTTACTAACATTGGTAAGCTGTAACTAATTGGGTAAACTGTACATTTAGACTTAACCAACAAATGCCCTCAAAGTTAAACCTAAACAACATTTGTCTAATTTAGATATACCTAACAGATTTTCTTTCCCCATTCTCAAACACTCAGAGATCTGAGAATATGGCATTTAATATAAAAGCTTTTTATGAGAAACATGCCAACTCCTGGAATCATCTTGTATCTTCTCCATGAAGATGGATGGCCATAGAAGAACTTCCACCTGGACCCTTGCCTCCAATGTAAGAAAGTCAGCCACACAGTGAAAATCTGCTTTACACCTTTAACTGCTGCTGAGATCATGTCCAGACTATGAATAGGTGGAGCATAGGGGGAACAATTGCCCCACTCTGCCTAGACAGGTAGGCAGATCTCCCCAAATTTCTACTCCACAAAGAATCTGTCAGATCCTCTGCACTTGGTACTGAACAAGTGCTACCTCTGGGACTTGTCGCCCAGTGACCACAGAGAGACTTGGGACTGCCTGGGTAACTGGAAAGCTCCTTCACTCCTGCTTATTTACTTATCCTTCTCACATCTGATAGTGTTTGATGACCAGGGTACTAATAGATTTGCCAGTTTAACAGCACCCTCAATCCCAAAGCTACAATCACCTTAGTAGCTCATTAGTACATTTCCTGTTAAAATTAAGACAAGTATGCCTCATTCACTGTGGTGAATCCTCAATCCATGGTGCAGGATAAACTTGTTTCAGATATAACTTCAGAGGTTCAAAGTTTTAGCTTGGATATATGCAGTTTTGACAAACTGATAAAGCACTGATTACAAACAGTTTTCAAAGGTCCTTAAATTTCTGTGGATTTTACTGGTCCAGGTTTTAGATCTAGGTTAGCATTAGAGGATATAGAACCCTGAAGACATGTTGAACTCCCTTCTCCTTCACTCATACAACCTCATTTCTTCAGTGAATTTAGACTTAAAAATATCCATGCCTTTTAACCCAAAGCCATAGCTTTGTACTATGACACCAAGATGTAAATCTGTTCCAGCAGTTTTACAGACACCTGAAGGTTCCTGGGAAAAGGGCTCGGCTACTTTATAAGGAAGTCTGACTTAATGGAAATTAATTTGTGTTTCCAAAGCCTATTTTTGACCCCACCCATTTTTGAGCATATTCTGTAGGTTCACTCCTCCTGCCAGGGACAAGGCCAAACCCACAGGGGGCCCTACAGATGCACCAGCTACTGCAACAGCTCTGAGGATGCCAACCACCAAACAAGGATGCCAAATGGACAAATACTAACAGGTGGATTTCACCCACATGCCTGCTCATAAAATGGCTCCATATCTCTTAACTCTTATTGACACATTTACAGGATGGATGCTCTCCCAACCTCCAGAAAAACAGAAGATGCTATGGCTCCAGTACTCCTGGAAAACATCATCCCTAGATTTGGCATGCCATCTCCCCAAGCTCCTGGGACTTCACTGCTGGTACCACCTCTCCAGGCACAAGTGGGCACCTACCCAGCAACTCAAACCTTGTTTTCCAAGATGTCCCAATTAAGGGCATATCTGCCCTCATGCCTCACTCATTCACCCTTGACTCTTTTGTACAACCAGGACACTTCTCAGTTCCATTCTTTCTGGCAGTCTTCCTACTACCAATGGCTATCCCTGTTCATAAGGCCAGTGATAAAAGCTATTCTTTTTTCTCCTAGCAAACCGCCTTCTCCGCCTCCTCAAGAACAGATGCATGAGGTCTCCTGGATGGCAGATTTCCAAATGCTCCTCCACCCATTCCCCTGCTGAGCATGGCCCCCCCAACCCACATGATCCCATGCTAGCAGGAAGTAGACAGACTTGAACCTGCACACACATATACCCAAAAATTTGGGATGTTTAGAATCTCCACAGAGGGGGACTCATTCAAGAAAGCCCACCAATGGCAGATCCCGCCCCAGAGATGCCTGGGACCATGTCCATGCCTACTGGCTATTTAAGACCTGGCCCATAGATCTGCCATGGGTGCTCTCCTGTTCTGTCTCATGCCTTCTTGAGAGCTTTGCTATGCTCTGTTTATTAAATGTGGATTTATTAATTTGGTTTGATTTGACTTATTGCATCAGTGATGGAGGAACCCAGCAACCAAGAATCTAGTACTTATCACAGACATACATATATATCAGATTACATGTGAAAATTACCTGCCATGTCTTGTAGAATTTTGATAATGTTCTTCAATATTGTGGTCTTCCCATTTGTAACCTAAAATACAGTATCAGAAAATGTGATATATTACTGGAAATTAGGAACAATTGAAATTACTGTCTTGTATGAACCTTAGAACAATGCCTGCTATATTCACCAGAACTTTTCTTCTTTAACATTCAAAATTATAGGAGAGCACCAATCTCCAAGAAAGGCTTCTTCCCTTAAGTTAAAAACTGACAGAAACCTCACATTCTTACCTACAATAGTGAGGTTCCAGTAGGTTTCCAGCATCACATCTTTGTAGAGACTCTTCTGGGAAGGATCCAGCAAAGCCCATTCTTCAGGAGTGAAGTTCACATGCACATCCTCATAGGTCACTGCATCCTAAAGTATCCCATATATGCACATAATAGAAATGGTGAGACTGACTGCATTGCAAATGTACACTTCATTGAGAATATATTCTCATAATTCTGTGTGCTTGATACATTCTATGACATGGGTCAGTAAATATCAAATGCAGTCACCAACTCATTTTAAAAGAAAATATCAAGAAAGAATGATGCCTTCCATTCCAGGGTCTACAGAATAGAATACGGCACAGCAGGAGAAATGCCTAAGATATATACAGAGAGACATGCAAACAGAGTAACAATATATAGTATACATCAACAGAATTTGATCCAAATTATTAACTTCAAGAAAGGATAGGCAATAAGGGTGGGTGGTGCACAACTCTAATCCCAAACCTCGGGAGGCAGAGACGGGTGAAATTTGTGATTTCCGAGCTGCCTGGTTTATGGAGAGATTGCCAGGATAGCCAAAGGTACATAGTGAGACCCTGTCTCTAAAAAAAAAAAAAAAAAAAAAAAACAAGAAGCACTCAGGCCTCACTCAAAATTTCTCCCTAGAGTTAAACATTCATGCCAGTTCTATATTTGTCTATCAAACTGTGAAGCTAATAATTCCCAGGAAGGAAAGCATTTTTATTCAGTTGCTGTCTGATAGATCAATGAGTTCTCAAGAACATTAGTAAAGTAAATGCTGATCCTAAAACAGTAAAACAAACACCCAAAGGGAGGGAGTATAGACAGATGGGTCAACAGATAAGATAACACATTTGAAAATAATGTAAAACTGTAAAAACATACACAAAGGTAGGGACAATATTACACATCGACAATTCAGTGACTAGGAGATCACTATTAATTTCATGAATGAATGCATTCTGGCTCTGAAAAATGACACCAATGCCAAAGTTCAAAAGTCATGACATGGGTAAAGTTCAGCACAAGAGCAAATGCCTGACATGTACAAAAACCTGATTCAATCTGCCAAAAATATAAACATAAAAATATCAGGCAAGAAATATGGATAAGCAAGGAAAAGCAATTGCTTCTACTTTACCTTACATTATTTAAGAATGGAGTCTGTACTGTTGGTGATGGCATGCCTACATGAGAAGGAAGGGGGCTGCTCACTTTCAACAAAACAAAGAAATGTGGTGAGACTATATTCCTCTAGAAAGGCTCCTCCTCCTAAGGAGAAGTCACCAGTTGTGATTGTAAGTCCCAATTGCAACTGTAAGTCACCAATAAAGGCTCAGACCAAAGACAAATCCTCAAACTCAGCACACTACCTGGAAGATTTTTCATTCAACCCTCAACATTTAGACACAGGTCATGACAGGCTCGAGTCAAACCACGATGCAAACTGCATTTAGGATGATTTCAAAGATCCCCTATTATGTGATAGTCCAATACTGTTTGAATGTCCACAGGTGAAAAGGGCTCTTTAAATGCTCTTTGTACGGCAGAACCTCTTAAAGGAGCTGTGTCCGGTTTTTAGTTTGTTTGTTTGTTTGTTTGTTTGTTTTCTTTTTACTTTTTCTTCCATTTTCTCAGGATGTATGTGGAAATTCCATGCCCCACACTGAAACACCAAATGTACCAGGCATTTTTAGGGGGATACCAGCAAACTCCCAAACCACGGCATAGAGACTTATAATTAGTCATGGATGCTTGCCCTAGCTTAGGTTCATCTCTGGCTAGCTCTTTCAACTTAAATTAACCTGTTTCTCTTTATCTGCCTTATGCCCAGGGGATTTGTACCTTTCATTCTTTCTGTAAATCTTTCCTGATCTCTCCATGTCTGGCTGGTGGCTGCCAGGCTCCTGGCCCTGGGTGTGTCCCTCTCTTTCTCCCTCATTCTCTCCTTTCTTCCTCCCTCTTATTCTTCTGGAGCATAGATTTCTGCTCCTGTTTATTCTCTCTGCCCACCAGCCCTGTGTATCTCTCTTTGGCCTAGCTAGTGGCCATTCAGCTTGTTATTTACCACTCAGGTGCCTTAGGCAGGCAAAGTGAAACAGCAACACAACTCTTCATAATTAAACAAATGCTGGATAAACAAATGTAACACATCCTCACATCATTAAACAAATGTAACAGATACAAATATAACATCTTCACATAAGATAATATTCCGCATCATAAACAAAGGTAACAAATCTTTCTCCAGTGAAAATAATCTTCCACAGCACATTACTCTTTCATTTATCCTTACTTGATTTCCCAGGACATGTGGAGAATACAGACATAATATAACAAAATACTACATAACCTGTCTTACTGACTCTTCCCTTGCTGTAAAGCACTATGACCAAGGCAACTCTTTCTGTTTTTCCAGACAGGGTTTCTCTATGTAACAGACCTGGCTGTCCTAGGAACACACACTGTAGACCAGGCAGGCCTCACACTCACAGATCTGCCTGCCTCTGCATCTCAAGTGCTGGGATTAACAGCAAGCAACACTACCACTGATTTAAACATTTTAATAAATTAAACCCAAAAGACTTCAGTCCAGCAAACATGGAGAGTCACAAATCTGTCTGATCACAGCCCAGACCAGACTCAATTGGGAGAAAATGGGGCCAAGCAACATCTTGTGTTGGGGACTCAGGAGAAGGTGAAAGACCTGGATGACAAAAATTGGCTTCAACTGTTACAATCAGTTGGTGAAACTCGTCGATGGACTCAACTGTCTCTGGTTGCGGTCATGGATTCTTTCCTCTGTTCCCTAGCTGCATGGGGCCTACCTGCCTAGACACAAGGACCATCTCCTCCTACATACATGCAAACCTAACTAAAGAGTCTCTTTAAGGAAAGGGTGTAACAGTGCCCATTTAACCACGGAGAGGTGTGGACCCCACTGAGAACTGTGCCTAATGAAGGATGGGCTTCCTTAGCAGGGGGCAGGTCTAACCTTGACTAGAAAGCAACCATCTGTCTATTATGTCAATATTATATTATGACAATGCAGAATTGGAGCTACAGATACAGCAAAGACAAATTAAAGTCTAACAATTTATGGTACAAAGTAAATTGCATGAGAAACAAAAATAACATGAGAAAATGTCTTCATGAATGTAAAATTGATCATCACAGGACTGAATCAATAGTACATAAACACAGTGACACCATCTGACTTCTAACTTTGAATGAAATTGCAATAAAGACTGCAATGAACTGGGTGGTGGTGGCGGCACACACCTTTAAAGGAAGCACTTGATTGTTTGAGGCCAGCCTGGTCTACAGAGTGAGTTCCAGGACAGCCAGGGCTACACAGAGAAAACCTATCTCAGGAAAAAAAGAAAAAAAAAAAAAAAGACTGTACTGTCTGGGAAAGAATAAAGAGATCAACAGAACATGAAAGCATACTTAGAAATAAAAACACAATAAATATAGAGTCAATTTTGCCACATGAGGCCAGGAATCATAGTAAGTCTGGCCTTAATGACACAGGTAAATGAACCACTATGGCATCTACATGCAAATGTGTTAATGACACACTTTACGCCCTGCACAGAATTAACTGCAGACGGATCCTACACCTGAAGGTTCGGTGACAAGTGCACAACTTTTAGAAGACACTAGGGTAACCAGGTGTCTGCAAGTTAGCAAATCTGCCTTCCCTGCCTACAGTTTTTACAGAATGAAATGAAAAAATGATCACCATGATCACCATGCCTTGCATGGTGACTAGGATATTTCCGCACAAAGGCCCACACTCCCCCATGCTCTGTGAAGGCGCAAACCCCAGCGATAAATCACTCAGAGGTCCTGCTTCTGCATGGGCGTTGCAGGGACCTCAGGGGACCAAAGGGAATCACTCCAGACACCGCGTCCTGACGCCATTTCCACAGCCCCGGGGGACCCCACACTGGGTCCCGCGGCTTCCCCCACGTGGGACGGTGGCCCCTCACTCACCATGTTGGATTCAGTGCTCACCCGCTCTCCTCGTGGCTCCCAGCAGCCAGTCACAGCCCAGCACACAAACAGGAGACCCGCCTTTAACCACTGAGCCACAGACCATCCTGCAGGGCCGACCGGAAGTGCCCTCCCCATTCTGATTGGCAGTCCATCTGCAGGTCCTGATTGGCTATGGAGGCCTGAGTGATCTAAACAGCCCCCTTAGGGACAGAGTGCTGTGAAGTGAGGGAGCCCAATGATTGGCAGCCCTGGCTTTCACCCCAGGCACAGAACTGCCCCAGACCTGCAGAGATTGACATTGATGCAGAACTTGGGGCTGGACTGCAAAGTCTTCCCTGAACTATTTCTGCACTCAGGAGGACCCTTTTCTGGGGAATTAGGTTTTGCTATGAACTGAGAAAGGACAAAGGAAACCTGCCACTTTCTGGGCTAGCAATACCTCAGGCGTGCTGTAGAAAACGTGCTATGATTTTCATTTTTGTTAAAAAAAAAATTATGATTTAAAAAAAAACACCTATACACTAATATGCACTCTCTTAAACTGTTATTCTGTAGAAAAGTCCCATCAATATAAATACAGGATTTAGAGAAGTAAACCCTACAGGATCAGAGTGAGCTTTTTACTTATATCTATATTTACTAGAGAGCCTCAGTACTCTAATGACTAAATTCTATATAATTTATCTCTTTATTTAATAATAAAATAATTAAAAATATATAAATTTATTTATTTAATAATAAATAGATTAATTTATATATTTTTAATTATTTAAATAATAAATATATATGTTATTGCCCATTTGACATAGGAGTCTACTGTGTTGATATTGTGTCCTCCAATATATTATGCACCCTAATAAATTTATCTGGGGTCAGAAAACAGAACAGCCACCAGATAGACATAGTGGCCAGAAAATGAGAGCACACACCCCTTTAATCCTAGCATTCCAGAGGCAGAGGTCCATCCAGATCTCTGTGAGTTCAAAGCCACACTGGAAAGAGCCAGGCATGGTGACACATGTCTTTAATCCCAGGAAGTGATGGCAGGAAGCAGAAAGGTATGTAAGGCATGAAGACCAGGAACTAGAGTCTTTTTTAAACTTTTAGCTTTTAGCAGCAGTTCAGCTGAGATCCATTCACATGAGGACTCAGAAGCTTTCAGTCTGAGGAAACAAGATCAGCTGAGGAATTGACAAAGTGAGGTTGGATGTTACTTGTTCTGTTTCTCTGATCTTTCAGCGTTCACCCCAATACTTAGCTCTGGCTTTGTTTTTATTAATAAGACCTTTTAAGATTCGTGTTACAGTGTACAGATTTATTTTCTCTTACTTCTGCATTGTTAGTGAAAATAAGTAAAGCAAATTAAGAATACTTATTTTTACATCATACTTCTATTGTTTCATTTTCTTTATCAGGGTCTCATTCTGCAGTCCTGACTGGACAGGAACTTGATGTGCTGACCAGACTAGCCTAAAAATCATAAAGAAAAGTTTGCCTCTGCTGTAGAGTGCTAAGATGAAAGGTCTGCTCCACTCTGCATGAGTTCTAGTAATTCTGCACAGTTACTAATGAAATAAACAGCAGCTGTTAAGATTCAGCCTCAGATCCTGTCATTCTGCTTCCCTCACAAACTCCACACCTTCATTTTGGACCTGATCCTCAACAGAGCTGGACTCTGGCAATAAAGTCCCTGTCAAAGAGTTTTTATAATGGGGAGAGAGAGAATTTTCTGCTGGACAAATATGGTGATATTGTGTTCTCCAAAACATTGTGCACCCTAATAAACTTATCTGGGATAAGAGACAGAAGAGCCACAATATTAAACATAGAGGATAGGCAGTGGTAGCACATGCCTTTAATCCTAGCATTCCAGAGGCAAAAATCCATCTGTTCAAGGATACAGCCAAGCATGGTGACTCAGGCCTTTAATCCCAGAAATCAAGCCTTTAATCCCAGGGAGTGATGGTAGAAAGGAAAGATGTATAAGGTTTGAAGACCAGAAACTAGAAGCATTTGCCTGGTTAAGCTTTCAGGCTTTCAAGAGAGCAGTTCTACTGAGAGCCATTCCGATATGAGGACACAGAGGCTTCCAGTCTGAGGAAACAAGATTAGCTGAGAAGTTGGCCAGGTGAGGTTAGCTGTGGCTTGTTCTGTCTCTCTGAGCTTCCATATTTACCCCAATACCTGCCTCAGGTCTGATTTTATTAATAAGAACTTTGAAGATTCATGCTACATCTGGTGCCCAACGTTCATGATATGAATTCATGAAAAAGCTGCTTGCCTGTGGCCTTTTGAGCCCCAGCTCAGGCCCAATCTACACTAGGCTGGTTGTGGTGGCACACAATCCGGTAGGATTTACTGAAGGAGGGAGAGACAAGAGGATCCCGAGGTTTAGGCCAGCCTAGTAGGCTTGGGAGAAGCTTCAGCCTGAGCCAAACCACAAACAGTGGTGGGACCATGGAGGCAGTGGCTGCTTTTCTGAATTGCCGCTCCTTCTCATCCTGTTGGTGGTGACTGTGGTGATGCTGCTATCTGGGACAAAGGGTTTACTGCTGCTTGTTCAGAGAATAATTGCCTGGACCATCGTGTTACAAGAAAGCATCAACAAAGGTCAATTTGGAAAAGTTTGGCAAGACTAATGGTGGGGAGAAATTGCTGTGAAGATTTTCTCTTCTAGGGAAGAACATTCATGGTTCCGAGAGACATACATTTATCAGACTGTCATTACTCCAAACCACAGAGGAGGCACACACACACAAAAAAGTCTGCAGGGAACCATGACCACGCCTAACAGCAACTTTGAAATCTTCAAAAGGAGAAGGGACTCCAGAAAGATGATTCCACATGGACTATGGTAAAGCCATTATGCTGATTAACACCATGGAAAGATCTGCTTTGGACTGCAAACTGCTCAGAGAAATTTCGAGATGGCTAGCTGAGATGATCGAGCCTGACAGACTACTTGAACAAGGACTTGAAACAAGCCCTGCCCTTTCTCATTTTGCAGCAACTGGACAAATGATACAAGACTTGACAATTAACCCAGAAATTTTCTTTTCAGGATTCCTTAAAGATATCTTCACCCCAAGAAAGTGGGAAGTAATTTTAAGAAAAAGACGCCCACATTCCCAAGAAGTGGTGTGGGTAGTTTTTGGTCGTTTAATGAGTTATGGATATTGTCATTGTTTACAATGGTTGGTTACAAGTTGTTGATTGTTAATAGTCAGGGAAAAAACTGAACAAGGAGATAAGATTCAGAGGTTTTGTTTAAAAAAAAGAAAGAAAAAGATAAAAAGAGAATATAGATATGAAGTAGATCGAATCTACTCTGAGAAAAAAGATAAAGAAATAATAGGATAAATGGGTAGATCACTGAATCTACATTAAAAAGAAAAATAGGAAGATATAAAAATGACAAAAGGTAAATTACTGAATCTATTATGAAAAGAAAAAATACTTTTAAAAAGGAATTACTTGTTTTAAATAGGAGAAGTAATGATATTTTTCTATGAGTTTATCAAATGTTACTGGACTGGACATTGTTAATATATGTAATGGAGTATTTGTCTCAATCTGTCAAATGTTAATGGAATAGACATTGTTAATGTAATTTTTGACTGTATATATTGTATATACTTATTAGATAGTTTTTTTGTATTAGTTATAAGCTTTTTTTAAAATTTTAGACAAAAAGAGAGGAAATGTGGAGGGATTGAGTTTTCCAAAATATTGTGCACACTAATAAATTTATCTGGGACCAGAGACAGAGCAGCCACAATATTAAACATAGAGGATAGGCAGTGGCAGCACACCCCTTTAATCCTAGCATTCCAGAGGCAGAAATCCATCTGTTCAAGGATACAGCCAAGCATGGTGACTCAGGCCTTTAATCCCAGCCTTTAATCCCAGCAAGCGAGCCTTTAATCCCAGGGAGTGATGGTAGGAAGGAAAGATTTATAAGGTGTGAAGACCAGAAACTAGAAGCATTTGCCTGGTTAAGCTTTCAGGCTTTCAAGCATCACAGTTCAGCTAAGAGCCATTCGGATATGAGGACACAGAGGCTTCCAGTCTGAGGAAACAAGATTAGCTGAGAAGTTGGCCAGGTGAGGTTAGCTGTGGCTTGTTCTGTCTCTCTGATCTTCCAGTATTCACCCCAATACCTGCCTCAGGTCTGATTTTATTAATAAGACTCTTTAAGATTCATGCTACAGACACTTTTTGGCCACAAAGACCGAATTGTTTCTAGACCTTTAGACTTCCAGGCCAGCCATGGTCCTTTGGGACTTGTCCTTTCACAGGATCTGACTGAAACTCAGATCTCTTCTCCTGATGCTTTAGTTAATGCTTAAATGAATGCTTAATTTCATGGTATATGAAATAATGGAGCAAATTTCATAATTTTGAACTGTATCATTGGGTGTGCTTGAATGAGAAAAAGAATAAAAAGAAAAGGACATGACTGCTCCTAAGTATGGTGGAGGAAAAAGTTTATTGTAGTTGTGTGGGAGAGCATAGTTAGAAGCAGGGATGTCTGAGGG
This sequence comes from Peromyscus eremicus, assembly GCF_949786415.1. Lineage (NCBI taxonomy): Eukaryota > Metazoa > Chordata > Mammalia > Rodentia > Cricetidae > Peromyscus > Peromyscus eremicus. The sequence goes on along the minus strand of NW_026734286.1, from coordinate 7,487,611 downwards.
AATCTAGAGTGGATAAGACCAGACTGAGCTGGGTCATGTGGAGAGAGAAGGAGGAGAAGAAAAAAGGTGGGAACCAGGTGGAGCAGTCAGGAGGCCAAACATACAAAAGAGACAGGTGACCAAAATGTCTAAACTACATATGGAAGAGCCTCTGGGGGAAGGATAGCCCAGCCTCCAGGCAGAAGAATTCAGGGTAGGGGGTTCAGTATGCCAGCCATACCCTGTAACAGGTAGAGACTGGAGGACTCTGGGAAAAACTGGTGACCAAATTCAGATTTGGTATGTTAGTCACCTCAGCTATTTGTCCCAAGTTTGAAACTTAACATCCCAGCCTTTTGTTGGTAGAAAATCAGGCAGCAGTTAGAGCAGTCTGCAGCATTTGATTGCTTAGAAATCTGCTGAAAGAGATACATATTAGCAACATAAGATAAAGCTGAGGAGGTTAGGGGAAAATTTGTTCTTTGGGTGTTCATTTGAAACCTTTAGGTCCACAGTCCTTGTCACTCTGGGAGGGGAGTCCCAAGACCAGAGAAAGGGAAAAATTCCACCCTCAAGAAATAGACAGGTGGGGAAGCAGGCTGTTGATTGACAAGAGTATATATCTGGAGTCCATTTCACATGTGAGAGGTGGATGGAAGTAGATGACCTGAAGCTTACAAGACTTTTTTAAGTTTATATAAAGAGGTACTAGTTTTAGATATGTTAGCATTACTACTGTTGGTAATATGTACTCATATCCATATTGTGGGAAGAGCAGTAGACTCATGCCCTTGTGTCATGGTAAAAGCTTGGGGACCCAAAAATGATTCTGGGTTAAAAGCATGAACACTCTTTAAGGTGATCTCAGAGAGGACAGAAACATTCTGTGGAGCAGAAGGGCAATAGCTCAATTGGTCTTGATTTTAAATATGAAAAAAGCAGAGTCTCTTCTCTCTATCCAGAAGACTGGATGTATATAGATTATTCTGGTGTTTTAGCTCAATAAGAAGAACTTTTAAGTCTGTACCTCGAAAACAACCAAATGGAGTTTAAAATCTCGAGCTTGTGACTCTGACAATAGAAGTAAAGCTTTCCCAGAGCTACATTAATAGTTTATCAGAACTGCATTGATTAATAAGACTTTGAGCTTTGAAGTCTTACATAAATGTAGCATGATGAGAGACAGAAATTTGAAGCATTATTCAATCTCCTTAAGACCAATGGGGACCAACTGAAAGCCATTCTTCACCACCTGACCCAGTCTTGACAACCCAAGAATATGAATGACAACTCTCCCTCAGATCTTAAGGGGTCACATATGTAGATAAACCACAGCCTAGGGCTTCTTCCCCAAAGCCATTGGCTAAATGGAATGATTTCCCACAATACATAGGACTTTGGCTGCCAGACCCAAGTCTGAAATTTTGTTCTGTGGAGGAGCAACTTGGGGGAGTGACATTATTTTTACTAGGCAAAGTATGGCAATGAATCCAAAAATATTCAGTTTGAGGAAAGCCCTGACAACAGGTAAGGCATAGAGCAGTTTTCCCAATGGTTAGTTGCTCTGGGATGGTCTCTCTGTATGCTGTGAATATGTATTGCTCTTGTTGGTTGATAAATAAAGCTATTTTGTCCAAATGCCAGGTAGAACAAGATTAGGGATTACATTCAAAGTAAGTAATGGATTAGGAAGGGCGGGGTCAGGGAAGAACCTATAAATATACAGCTATGGATAGAAATGGGTTGATTTATATGTAAGAGCTAGCTAATAATATGTCTGAGCCATCAGCCAAATGTTTATCATTAAGAAAAGCCTCTGAGTGGTTATTTGGGAATAGGCAGGTGGGAAAGATTCATCTATTGACAGTTAATGTTACCACAATCCAGACAGAGTTGACCTGTGCTATCTATATTCTTTGGATGCCTTAATGGTTCCTTCTATGTTTGGGCAATTCTATCTGAAACAGGGAGCCTAAACATTTTTTTTTAATTTTTTCAAGACAGGGTTTCTCTGTGTAGTTTTGGTGCCTGTCCTGGAACTTACTCTGTAGACCAGGCTGTCCTCAAGAGCTTAAACATTTTAAATGCCATATTCTGCAGATCTCTGAAGCATTTGAGAACCACCTGTCTATTAAGTATGTCTGAATAGACAAAGTTTGCTTGCTTCTAGTCATTTGTTTTAGGATTAACTTTGAAAATATATACAAGGAGCTAAATAAGTCTTATTCTTATACTTAATTACATTAGTACTTAGAATGACTATAAGTATAGTTTTGAGCATATTAAAGAATTTTATCATTTAAAAAGTGACTAACCATTAACTTGTATTTCTTAATTATCTCTAAAAGTTACAATAAGTTAGGAACTTTCATAAGACTAGGACTTTAAATTCCAATTGTATTTAAGGTGGCTGACCATTAACTGGCATTTCTTAATCATCCTTAACAGGTTACAATAAGTGAGTAACTTTCCTAAGAGTAGGAATATATGTTCCCTCCCTGTTAGGTTTTTGCCTTAAAAATGTTTTTGTATTGCGGCTCTTTTAGTATCAAAATAAAACTTTTAGCCTTGGAATAGTCCATAGAGAGACTGGAGACTTTACTGATCTTTTATAGTGTACCATGAATGAAAATGGGTGCAGTAAAGAAACCAAAATACACATTCTGAGCATGAAAAGGTATTTTCATGTCTAGTACTTGAGTTCTTTACATATTTTGGAGATCAGCCCTCTTTCAGATATGGGGTTGGTGAAGATCTTTTCCCATTCTATAGGATGCTGTTTTGTCTCACTGACAGTGTCCTTTACCTTACAGAAGCTTTTGAGTTTCAGGGAGTCCCATTTATTAACTGTCAATCTCAGTATCTGTCAGACTAGTGTAGTAATCAGATAGTAACCTCTTGTGCCAATGCATTCAAGGCTACTTCTCACTTTTTCTTCTATCAGGTTGGTTGTAACTGGATTTATGTTGAGGTGTTTTATCCACATGGGCATGAATTTGCCCAGGAATGTACAAGGATGACCTCAGCTAAGACCTTTAGCAATAGTAGAGAGGGTGCCTGAACTGGCCATCTACTGTGATCAGATTGGTGACTACCCTAATTGTCCTCAGAGTCTTTATGCAGTAACTGATGGAAGAGATGCAGAGATCCACAGGCAAGCACTAGGACAAGTTCCAGGAATCCTCCTGAAGAAAGGGAGGAGGGATTGTATGAGCCAGGGGGTCAAGTTCATTTTGGAGAAACCTACAGAGACTGCTGACCTGAGCTGGTAGGAGCTTATATACTCTGGACCAACAATTATCGAGCCTTTATAGGACCAACCTAGGCCCTCTGCATGTGTATGATAGCTGTGTAGTTTGGTCTATTTGTAAGGCTCCTAGCAATGAGATCAGGACCTGTCTCTGGTGCTTAGCTGGCTTTGGGAATCTGTTCCTCATGTTTAATTACCTCAACCAGCCTTAATCTATGGAAGGAGCTCAGACCTGCCTCAACTTGATGTGCTATGTTTTGTTCAAGACCATGGGTGTCTTGTCCCTTTCTGAATGAAGACAGAGGAGAAGTGGATGGGAAAAGGGGTAGATTGGAGGTGTAGGGAGGTAATGCGAGGAGGGCATGGAGGCAAAACTATAGTTAATATGGAAAATAAATTTAAAAAGTTAAAAAAAATGTTATATATAGAAAGGCAATATAATGTTTCCATATAAGCACACATTTGTGGAATTATCAAGTTTGATAATTAATACATATAGCTATTTATAAAAAAAATAGGAGAGGACTAATGTGAAAGAAAAAGAAAGTTACAGAATGATTGCAAATGTAGAAAGGATATAGCAGGAGGAAACATTTGGAATGAGTTACTTGAGTCTGGGGTCTACTTAACAGAAATTTGCAATGGATGAAACATTCGTTGTTTGGAGACAGGAATGGAAAGGAGAAAAAAAGAGGAAAAAAGGCTAAATGTGCTGCTTCACCTCAGTTTCCTTGCTCTAAAAATAATAAACAAACAAATAAATAAACAAACAAACAAACAAATAAATAAATAAATAAATAAAACCTTATTGAAGGATGACAGTAATACTGAACCACTGGCACCTCCATCTCAAGAAAACACTAGCACGACAAACCTGCAGAGGAGGAAAGCCAGGAGCAGCTCTGACTGTTCCTGGATAAGGGTGGCACCTGTGACATTTCTTAGTGCTGATGTGTCCTCTGTTCATTATTACATCGTCTTTGAAACTTGAGAAGCAACAGCAAATCTCCAAATTATTTTAGATTAGAATAGATTTTTGTACAAAGATAAATTCCTAAGGTTACAACAAGTTTAAGTTTATACTTAAACTAAGAAAAGTTAACTAGAGATCTATGTCAAAAATTGTAAAATCCTGATCTTATAAAAGCTACTAGCTTGTTGTAAACTGTTAAAGATAATTAAGACATGTAAATTAATGACCAACCACCATATGAGGATCAAATCCTTTAAGTGCTAAAAGCTAAGTTTGTAGTCATACCGAGTACAAATGTGATTCATTTTAAAAACAAGATTTGCCCTTCTATATATGTTTTCAAATAAGCCTAAAACAATTAACTAAAAAAAAAGTTGGCTTAAAATCAGGTATACTTAATAGCTGGTTCCTTGATCAAATTATGCATCTATCCAAAAACTCACTAGGAAAATAAGAAATTATATCTAATAAAAGGATCTTTAAGAAAAAGAAATTTTATAGTCTTCTATTATTCAAACATTGTTTTGAAATTTACATTTTTGTACAAAATAACAAAAAATGAGTGATAAGAAACAACATAAACAAACTTGGATGCATTTTTAAAAACAGGAGTAAATTGAAATCAAGAAAATTTAAAAAATATTTCTTCTTGATAACATGATGGCTAAAAAAACGCAACCATAATTTTATGTTCTTAAATCTCCTGGGAGGCCAATGGGGAGTTATACCAAAAATTCAAACTATAAAATTATTGTAGTGGGTAGCCATTCCAGCTTTGATCTGGAAGTTCCAACCCCCATTGAGGCTTAGGTAACTCTCACACCTACAAGGCTGGGCTGAGAGAGGACCCTGAAGATCTGGATGGACCAGCACTCTTGTTTCCTGGACCCTTTCGCTGGAGGTAGACCTAGCAGAGTTCTCCAGAGAACACTGCCGGACTGTGCCACACCTTTCCCATACCCTCTTACCTATCCCTTCACTTGTAAGTTACCCCACAAAATAAACCTCCCTTTTAACTACGTGGAGTGGCCTTAATAATTTCACCAATATCTGGTGCCCACATGGGGCAAATTATTGAGGGGCAAGGATTTTATCTTAGAGAAAAAAAGGAAAACAGACTGGAATGATGTCTAATGCTGCAGCACAAAATTCCCTTCTGTCAAAATTTCTATCTTCTATCCCTTTGTCAATTTCTATCTGTGAATAAGTATAAGGTATAGTGTAGTAATATAGTGTAGGAAAAACTTACAAGGGTAAGATTGTGTACAAAAAAATAAGTAAGGCAACTAGACAGAAAAACTCCAATTTTCTAACTTGGGGGCTATGAACACAAACTGGGGGAAAAAACTCTTTCTTTGGGTTTTACAGGTAGGAAAAAAGCTCTTCTTTGAGCTTATGGGGAAGAAAAATTTTGCTACAGAAGCTTTTGACCTGAGGGCAGCTGAAATGCTAAGTCCAAGCAGCAGGAGAAAGTGTTTTCTTCCTGGGGCAAAATGGGAGTGTAAAAAGCCAAAGTTTAAAGTTTAGAAATTTTGGGAGAAGTTGGTCTTTCTCTCTTTTCGGAAAAAATCTTTCTCTTAATCTAAAATTTTTCTTGGATAATTTGGGGAAAAACTCTCTCTAAAAAGCCTTAATCTTTCTCTCTTAAAAAACTTAACAACTAAGCCTTTAACTTTCTCAAAAGGACAAATTAGAATCACCTGAAGATATTAGTATGGGGACCACCTGTGATTAGCTCTAAGGGAAAACAACAAACCTCTTAAGACAGCAAAACCTCTCCAAGTTCTCTTTCAATCTTTAAAAATCCTCCCTGCAATGCAGGAGGCAGGGACAAGTTCCTAAAAACCTCTTCTAAGCTCTGTCTCCTCAAGCTAGTAAAAGACAGTGGGTCAGAGTCCCCTGAGGGAAACATTTGGGAGAGTGCGGGTAAAGAGCTATGGAGAACCCAAAAGGGCAGGAAACTTTACCTGAGAAAAGCAAAAAAGCAAAGCTTTTCAGTAATAGCCAAGCTGAGGCATCAAGGGTTTTGCTTGAGTGAGCATTTTAGAATGAAAAGGTGCTCCTAATTGTCCTAATGCAAAGATCCCCAGAAGCAATGCAAACTCTGTTAGCATTGTATTCTAGCTTCTGACCAAAAACCCAGAAGTGACTGGCCAGCATCTCTGAGTTGAAATGCATTTCGGGCATACTAGGATTGCTGCAGTTGTAAACTTCCTGGAGCACAGAGCTGAGACAGGAAGGTGCAGGACCCAGGGGAAGATTGCTAATGAACAAACTAAGCTAAAGCCAGTGAGAACAGCACAGTTGCCTGCTTTCCTACAAGTCCCGGGTTTATAGGTCCACAGCTGCAAAAGGGAATCTGAGAAAAAGCTTTCCTATCAGAGTAAGGACCTTTCTGGGAAAACAGTAAAGCTGAACTGTGTCTGAAGCAGTTGTGCTGTTGAGTCAGAACTGTCTGGGCTAAAAGCCCATGTAACAATTTGGTCCTTAATTACGTCATCAGCCTTAGATGGCATCCCAGCCTAAAAAGTGGGTGGGCCTCTGTGCATTCTCTGTCTCCTTTCCTTTTCCACTCCTTCCTCCCGTCAACCACCCCTCTCTCCCTCCCCCCTCAGTCTCTCTCTCCCCCCAAAATAAAGCTCTAAAAAGGTAACCATGGCTATGATTCTTTCAATCAGCACACTCCTCCGCTGGCATGGCTGCCATGGGCGGCGACCAGCCAGGAGGGGCAGCGCCATAGAATAAACAACATTGGTGCTGTTCACACTTGGATATACCACTGAGCACCAAGGACCTGCTGTGACCACTTCCACCTCTTCCCCCATGCAGTGCCTCTTCCCCCATTCAGCGAGACAGCGAGACAGCGAGATCTCGAGACCTCAAGACCGCGAGCACATGCGCGCCACTTATGGCCTCCGCTGGACCCTCACACCGCTACCGCCATGATTCTTCACCACAGTAAGTCTGCTGTTCTCATGGCTGTAGTCTGAGCTATATTCTTTTCGAAGGACACCCCAGGGCTTGTCCTTGGGCTGTACTGGCAACAGCACATTTTCATTCCTGATGGGGAAAGTAAATGCTGTCTCAGGTCTACTGGGTGGACCAACTGCTGTGCGGCCACAGCCCTTCACATCCCTTGATGAACAGGATGGCAAACTTGAGCTGATTCATGGATCTCTCTCCACTCTTTGGGGTCCCCCAAGATTGTAGTCTGATCCTGGTTTGTTATTTTAATTTTTTATTTTTTTCTTGGCTACAGCCATGGGACAAAGGGGCAGATAAATTGGTGGATAGGGGTGGGCACCGGTAAACCTGGCCACATAACAATCTTGCAGGAACTTCTGCCAGTGAACAGACAAATAAGAGTTACTTTATCTCCAAAGTTCTAAACACTTCTCTTTCCCCACTTGTGCATCTGCCACTTGCAACCTTTTCTGTCTGACTTCCACAGGCGGTGGGCAGGCTCAAATGGGCAGGCTTGGGTGGTTTCTACAACTTGCCCTAACTCACCTTAACTCCACCCACTCATTCTCAAACTGCCTTGAGAAACACAGATTAGTCAGGAAGTGGCTAAGATCCATACAAATAAGTTTACAATAATCAGGATGGCTCTTAAGCCAAAAAAATCAGCTTATACCCTACTGACAGATCTTCCAAAAGCTGTCCTTAAGCCATCAATCATCAGAAAAAAAATTCAGGACATGGAGTAAAATCTGTCTCTTGTTCCCCAGACCTCCCCGACTGAAACTTAAGCATCTGGAGAGCAAGGCTCCTGACCCCACAGGTAAAAGAGTCATCTGTGGCATTTAATGTGTGCCAGGGAAGAGATAAAAGGCCAAAACCAAAATTGCCACGTGCTGGCACTCGCTGACTCCCAAAAGCTGTTGGGTCCCTGTTTTAAGTGAGGAAATGGCCACAGGCTAGCAAATGCCCTGACAGGCCATCAACAGCCACCTAGAAAGACAAAGAGTCAGCTGACTGCCCCCAGGCACCAAGATGAATGGGTACATCAAGCTAAGACCTCCAGCAGACCTAGGCTTGGCTACAGACATGGAAGGGAACGCAGAATGCAGCACAGAAGCAATCCATTTCTTTCCTTCTGGACACCAGAGCCACTGACTCAGTCCTGGGAGTTTTGGAATGCCACCTCTCCTTTATTGTCGGGTACAGAGGACAGCCTTACCACCTCTGGAAAGATTTAATTGCACTTTCAGAGTTACTTAATGAAAAAAGATTTTCACCTAAAATAAGAGCTCATTGCTTCACTTCAGATCCACTGCCTGTGTTTCTCACATGCATACAGACAGGGCCCTGATGTCTGCCTTGTCCCTAATTTCAAAAAATTAATTCTCATGTACCACAAGCTTTTCTCTTCCCAGTTCTCTGTTCTAACTCACTGTTCAGCTAATGGTACAGGACCACCACAGAACCGGAGTCCAGAGATCATCAAATAAGAAACTGTAACAGCTAAAAGGTATTTACACCCCCAGACCCAAAAGCATCTGGGTGCTACAAAAGACTTTAATGTAAACATCTATTACTATGAGATGCTTTTAACAAATGATCACCTGTCTTCTAGATGCTGAACTAGTAAAGGAAACAGGTGCTTTAAAATAATCTGTCTCTGATAAAGCTTACCATGTTTCAAAATCCATAGGGGCAGGCCAGATCTACCTCAGATAAATGCCAACTCCAAAAATAATAATGATTCTTTCATCTCTCTTGTTTTTTTCTGTGTCACCAGCATCTTGTCAAACAGAAAGTTCCCAGCCACAGCCAAGAGGGATACATGTCTCCAGAGCAAACAGATGACAGACAGCATTCCACAACGCCTGTCTACCTCAGAAAACTCCCCTTCTCCATTCCCCCAGAGCCAACTGACATCCAAGAGTCAGCTGGAAGCAGTTTTTGAAAGGAACGATGCCCCTAGTCCCATCTACCTGCTTTTTTTTTTTTACAATAAGGGAAAGTCTGGGATGTAAGGATTCAGTCCTTAATTACATCATCAGCCTTTGATGGCGTCCCAGCCTAAAAAGTGGGTGGGCCCTCTGTGTGCTGTCTCCCCTCCTTTTCTGCTCCTTCCTCCCATTGCCCCCCCTTTCCCTCCCCCTCTATCTCTGTCTCTGTCTCTCCCCCGCCAATAAAGTTCTAAAAAGGTAACCATGGCTATGATTCTTTCAATCAGCCAGCTCCTCTGCTGGCATGGCCGCCGTGGGCAGTGACCAGCCATGAGGGGCAGTGCCATCGAATAACCAACAGCACAGCCAGGGCAAAATAGAACTATCCAGAAGTAAACCTTTCTTTTCTGTCAGAGAAAGCATCTTTTTGAGCAAAGCTTTGTTTCAACTGACTCCTTGAGATGAGGGAGTGTAGCCTTGAGGAGTGATTTCCTCTGGCATAAGCTCTGTCCTTGAGCACCCCGACAAGCAAACCCAACCCACTGGGGAACTGGGCCAGGTGAAGGCCAGATGAGGCAAAACACCTGTCCTAATGGGAGTTCAGAAATGGCAAAAACCTTCCTTGTTAGATTTTCAGTATGTACGCAAACCACACTGTAGCTGGAGAGCTTTTCTCTCCAACTCCCACCAAGTCCCGCCAGTCCCGGAGCCCACTTATAAAATAAACACACAGATGTTTACATTATTTAAACTGTATGGCCATTAGCTCAGGCCTATCATTGTCTAGCTCTTACTCTTATATTTAGCCCATTTCTATTAATCTAAACTTTGCCACGTGGCTTGTGGCTTACTGGTACCTTACATCTTGCTTGTCCTGGCAGAGGCTCTAGACAGTCTCCTTTTCTGCCTTCCTGTTCCCTCAATTCTCCTCTCTGTTAGTCCTGCCTATACTTCCTGTCTGGCTACTGGCCAATCAGTGTTTATTTATACAGAGCAATATCCATAGCACCACACAGACTCCTAAAACAGAAATGGACAAAAAGCCCCTACCTTCAGTAGCAGGGAAAGCTACCACTCTAATGTCAGAAACTGTTTCTGGGGTAGAGGGAATAAACTGAGACCAAACTGGGTACTGTCAGGGAGAAAGACTCTGAAGAAACAGAGGGGACAGATTCTTCTCCAGAAAATGCATGACCTGAGAAAGCTGCTAAGAATTTGAGGCAGATTAGTGGGGGAAAAGCCCCTACACCCTAAGGCAGCTAGCAGAGGTACAGAGCTGCAGACAGATACCTGAAGCTCTGCATCTGGGGGGAAAGGAACAAGCAAAATGAGAATAAAATCAGTGGGAGAAAATCTCTGCGAAGGAGCTATGGAAAAGCTCTGTTGTAAATGTTTTTCACTGACTGGCTAAAGCCAAGACAAGCCCTGAGGAAAGTTGCTATCAGGAATGCCAGCCTCAATGCCTGCCAACAAGGCAGCTGCAATTATGATTTGGGGCCAGTGTCAAATGAAGGAGAGACACCTGTAGAAGCCAGCTGAGGAGAGAATGGAAAACTCCCAATGTGCCATAGCTGAAAATGTAAAATGCTTGTTCAAATCTCCCATTGCAAAAGCAAAAAACTTGGTTCAAACCTCCCAGGCAAGGATTTGTAAGCAAGTCTGGTAGAAGAGATCCAGTTGACTCTCAGACCAGAAAAGAACTATAGGAAATGAAGTTCAAAAGCTAGCTTGCAATAAAGGACTGATATAAGGGAAATGCATTCTGGGAAAGGTAGTTTTTCCACTAAAGATGGCAATATTGCCCTGAAACACTTTTGTCTGCTGGAAAATACATTCATGGTAAACTTAAAATACAGCTTTTAAAAGAATGAGGAGGAAAATCATCTAAGAGTTTAAGTGTCAGTTCCAATGAAAAATTGAAAGGATACGGACCTAGATGCTTCGCGGTTTGGGGCTCCACTGGTAAAGTGCCTCATTTACCCTAATAGCTGTGCAAAATTTTTACCGTCGTTGGATGACATAAAATTACCTTTAAGAGCAAAGAAGCCACCTAAAATCCTTAAGAAAGCAAGACAAAGCAGTTTATACACTGAACATTGTTTTAGATATGAAGAAACTTATGGGAAAATAAAGTTCTTTGCCTTTTAAACAAACTGCCTGCAATGAGTAATTCCTTTGCAAATCTAATAAGGAGACAAGGAAACAGGCATTCAGAAAGAAATGACTGCTTTATAGATGGGAACAAACTTCAGAAAATCTAGCTGTCTTAAAAAAGAGTTGCTTCACCTAAAAGTTCCTTATAAGAAATCAGTGCTAAATATCACAGCTGCTAATAACATCAGGACTTAAATCTAATGATGAAAATACTAAATCCTGAAAGTGCTTTTTCTCAGAGTAAGTTAATGAAGG